>NW_026057582.1:100276680-100400598 GCF_023721935.1 Panthera uncia | reverse complement strand
CCCCCCCCCCCCCCCCTCTCCCCCTCCCCCTCCCCCTCCCCCCCCCCACCCGTGCTCTTTTTCTCTTAAAAATAAGTTCCAGTTGCTCTGTACTTTTGCTAATACTTAGTATTGGTAATCTTTTTACATTTTAACAACTTCTTGGGTGCCTCAGTGTGGTTTTAGTTTCCTTAATGAGCAATGATGTTTTAAAATCTTTTGCTGATTTTATTGGTTTTTATTTTTATTGAGTCTTGAAAGTTCTTTATATATTCTGAATACAGGTCTATTATATTTGTGGTTTTCTCCCAGTTTGTGACGTGTTTTTTCATGTTTTAACAATGTCTCTCAAAGAACAGAATTTTAATTTTAATGAAGTCTTATTTTTCAAAATGTTTTATGGTTGGTGCTTTTATGTATTCTAGCATAGAAATCTTTGCCGACCCCAAGTAGTTCTCATGTGGGATCTTGTTTACTTCTTTACCCCTATGGACTTTCGCGATGTCAGAAGACATTTTTGGTTGTCACAACTGGCAGAATGCTACCAGTATCTACTGGCTAAAGGTCAGGGATGCTGCTAAGCATACTGCAATGCACATGACATCTCCACAACAAAGAATTATCCAGCCCAAAATGACAGTAATGCTTGTGTTGAAAAACCCTAACCTAGAGGTTTTATAGTTTGAGTGTGAATGTTCAAGGTTTTTTTTGGTGTAAGATGTGATGTTGGGATCAAAGTTTATTCTTCTTTTGAATGGATATCTAGTTCTAGCATAATGATTCTCACCTGAGAGTGCTTTAGCCTCCCAGAGAACATTTGGTAATTTCCGGAGACATTTTTGATTGTCACAACTGAGAAATGAGTTCTTGTGGCATCTAGTGGGTAGAGCCAAGAATGTTGCTAAATACCTTTAAGTGTATAGGATGCCCCGCCCACCACAAAGAAGTATCTGGTCCAAAATGTTGAAACTGTCGATGAGAAACTCTGCCTAGCACTATTGGTTGAAAAAGCTCTTTTTTCCCTCATTGAATTGCCTTGTCACCACCAATATGTGGGTTACTTTCCTGACTTTATTTTATTTCATTAATCTATACATCTATATGCCAGCATCACCTAGTCTTCTAGTAAGTTTTGAAACCATGTTGGGTAAGTCCTGCAACTTTGTTCTTTTTAAAAATTGTTTTTGGCTCTTTTTAGTCCTTTTTATTTCCTTGTAAATTTTGGAACCCACTTGTCAATTTCTAAAGAAGAGCTAGGTGGGATTTTAATGGGGTTTTTTGAATCTGTAGAACGTGTATTTTACAAATATCTCTTAAAATAGTGTTTAGCTAGATTTTTTTTTCCTTTTCTTTTTGAGTAAACTCTTGACCTCTCTTGCCTTTTAAATGGAAAGGTTAGTCATTTACATTCATTATGATAATTGTGTACACAGACTTGTTTGTGATTTCTTTTTGTCTTTTTCTACAGTTCTATTTTTACTTCTTTTGAGGGGATTGATGTTTTTTCTCCTTCTTTTCCTCCTTATTAATTTGGAATTTGTTCATTGTTTTTCTGTTCTCTTAATGGTTACACTTGAATTTTTACAATGAATTTTTTCCCTCACTGAATTGTCTTGTCACTATTGATGTGTGGGTCAATTTCCTGGTTCTATTCAGTTTTATCAGTCTATATGTCTGCAGAAACCATAGAACATTTTGACTTTCATCACACCCCTCCTGACTGATACTGTTTAATGCTGTCTCTTATTTAAACCTATCTACATTATTATTTTATATGGACAATATTTGTTTTATCCACAAATTTTGATAATTTTTTTGACTTTCAATCTCTTCTCAAATCACATTCTGAGATCCTCTTCATTGTTCCTCAAATGCTACGTGTTCTAGATGTTTGTTTGATGAAGGTCTCTTGGTGATAAGCAATCTTTTGGTTTGTTTATCTGAAAATATTTTTTTTGTTTTTCTGATTAGATGGTTTTACTCCATACATAATTCTAAGTTGACTGTTTTGTTTCTTTATCTGAAGATAATTCTTTGGCGAATGTTACTGTTATTGAAAAGTGTGTGATCAGGGGGCACCTGGGTGACTTAGTCACTTAAGTGTCAACTCTTGATTTCAGCTCAGGTCATACTCTCATGGCTTGTGACATCAAACCCCGTGTTGGGCTCTGTGCTGACAGCATGGAGCCTGCTTGAGATTCTTTCTCTCTCTCTCTCATTCTCTCTCTCATTCTCTCTCTTTTCCTCTCTCCCTCCCTCCCCAAATAAACATTAAAAAAGAAAGAAAGGTGTGTTATCTGTCATTTCTTTTAGGGAATCTCTCTTTTCTGTCTTGACTGTTCTTAGGTGGTTTACTGTTTCATTACAGTGTATGTGTGTTTAAATGATGCTTGGTTCATTATGTTTCTTGTATCTGTAGATTCCTTTCCTTCTTCAGTTCTGAAAAATTCTCAGCCATTTTCATTTATTGCTTTTCTTTCATTTTCTCAACTCTGTCTTCCTGAGATTCCCATATTGCCTAGGTCAGACCTCCGTCTGTTTTCCATTTTTGTCTCTCTCCTTCCTCTTCCCACCCTCCCTCCTTCTCTCTCCCTCCCTGCCTCCACTTTTTAACTGTGGTAAAATATACATAACATAAAAGCTACCATTTTAATCTTTTTTTTTTTAATTTGTGTTTATTTATTTATTTTGAGAGGGAGTTTGTGCACACAGTCAAGTGTGTGTGAGCGGCAAAGGGGCAGAGAGAGGGGAGAGAGAGAAATCCCAAGCAGGGGCCCAACGCAGGGCTCAAACTCAGGAACAATGAGATCATGACCTGAGCCAAAATCAAGAGTCAGATGCTTAACCACTGAGCCACCCAGGTGCCCCTATTTTTTTTTTTTTTAATTTTTTTTTCAACGTTTTTTATTTATTTTTGAGACAGAGACAGAGCATGAACGGGGGATGGGCAGAGAGAGAGGGAGACACAGAATCGGAAACAGGCTCCAGGCTCCGAGCCATCAGCCCAGAGCCTGACGCGGGGCTCGAACTCACGGACCGTGAGATCGTGACCTGGCTGAAGTCGGACGCTTAACCGACTGCGCCACCCAGGCGCCCCGAGGTGCCCCTATTTTAATCATTTTTAAGGACAGTTGAATGGCATGAAATACTTTTATATACTTTTGTGAATGTAATTCTACCACCCATCTCTAGAACTTTTTCATTTTCCCAAGCTGAAACCCTGTACCCACTAAATAATTCATTGTTCCCTCTTTTCCCCAGTCCCTGGCAACCACCATTCTACTTTCTAGCTGTATGAATTTGATATTTGACTTTTCTAGGTACCTCACATAAGTAGAGTATTTGTCCTTTTGTGATTGGCTTATTTTACTTAGAATGATGTCTTCTTCAAGGTTCAGCCATGTTGTAGAATGTGTCAGAATTTCCTTCCCCTTTTTAAATTTTATTTTTAGTTGTGGTAAAATACAACACAAAATTTACTATCTTAAGTGTGCAGTTCAGTAATATTAAGTACATTCATATTGTTATATAGCCTATCTCCAGAATTCTTTTCATCTTGCAAAATTGAGACTTTATACCTATCTCTGAACTGTTACTGCTCTAACAACACTTCTGATACCAACTATGTGGGTTTTTTTCCCCCACATCAACCAGTATTCCACCTCAGGACAGTAGGCCTAGGGTTTCTATGACCCTTTTCTCTAGTTCAATAATTTGCTCTAGAACTCAGGTAAGCACTTTACTTACTATTTCTAGTTTATTGTAAATGGAGGAGAGAGATGCATTTGGCAAGAAATGTAAGAAGAGGCATAGAGCTTCTATGCCCTCTCTATGCACACCACCCTCCCAGTACCACCATGTGTTCACCAACCTTGGAGCTCTCTGAACCCCATTGTTTAGGGGTTTTTATGGAGGCTTTGTTTCCTAGGCATGATTGAATAAACTATGCGTTGTTGGTGAGTAGGTCAACCTGTAGCCCTGTAATGGGCCTTGGAATTTCCTGGCAAACGTCCCCCACCCTGAAGTTATCTAGGAGCCATGAGTCATCTCTGTAGCATACAAAAGACCTTCCTTCTTATCACTCAGGAAATTCCAAGGTTTTAGGTGCCCTGTGTCAGGAACCAAGACAAAGACCCAATAGGAGTTCTTATTTTATCGCATCCATTAAACAATAACTCTCAACTAGGATTCATCCATGTTATGGCATGTTTCTAAATCTTCTCTTTTAAGGCTGAATACATATTCCATTGTAAGTATTTGGACATTTTTTTTTATCCATTCATCCATTGATGGGCACTTTGGTTACTTGTGCCTTTTCACAGTTGTGAATAATGCTCCTGTGGACACGGATGTACAAATATCTGTTCAAATCTCTGTTTTGTAAGGCGTAAGTGAAAGAATCACATGTTCAGCTCCTCACCTCCCCGGATCTTGCCACAGGTGGAGGCATTTGCCCTCAAGCCACCTCAGTTTTCATGGGTTTTCTTACTGCTCACTGCTCCTGTTTCTTTTCGCTCTAGGTGTTTGGGGGTTATTTATTTACTTAGGGTCCTTGAGATTCTTTTTGCTTTGTACCAAGTCCAATAATGCATAAAAATTGTTGGCTGTGATTTATCTCGTATCTAGTGGGATTTGGGTAGAAGTCCTCTTCAAAGTACCGACCCTACCATACTGCCAGAAGTAGTGTCCTTTAAATTTTTAAGTTTCAAACATGTATGATACTATGTTTTTCCTTTCTGGCCCAAAATAAAATTAGGGAGCTGAATCATTTTCACCTTTCTTTGTAATGATAAATCTGTATTGTGTACATGTATATGCTTTTGGTGTATTTAGTTTTCAAGATATTTAGAGTGTTAAATAACATTCAGAGGTTAGGTGATGGGAAATAGCCTGAATCTCTTAACCTCATAGCTGTTTTTCAAAGACAAATAAATTATTAAAGCATCTTAAATGTATCAAATAATGATTCTTTAGTTGCTTAGTACCTACCAGTTATGAAATACCTTTAATAATATATAGTAATGGGGGCACCTCAACTGGCTCATTTGGAAGAGCATGTGATTCTTGATCTCGGGATTGTGAGTTCGAGTCCCACATTGGGTGTAGAGATTACTAAAAAAAAAAAACGCTTAAAAAAAAATGGGGTGCCTGGGTAGCTCAGTAGGTTAATTGTCCCAACTCTTGATTTCAGTTCAGGTCATGATCCCAGGGTGGGATTGAGCCCCATGTCAGGCTCTGCTGAGCCTGGAGCCTGGTTAAGATTTTCTTTCTCTGTCCTTCTCTCCAGCTTGTCCTCTCTATCCCTCTCTCTCAGATAATAATAACAACAGCAACAATAATATATAGTAATCTATCTCGTTATAGGAGTAAAACTGTGTTAGATTTTCAGTGACTCTCTCTCTCCCTAATTAGTGAATTCAGTAAAACCCTGTGAAACATCCAGTAGAGTTTTACCAAGAAAGATGTGCCAGTGAATATCCAAGTAGAATAGTTTCTGTGTCATACAGTTCTTATATATTGCTTACCTTTGTACGTATGTTCAACTTCTTATAATGACTGCCATAAGATGGGAATGTTAGGGGTGGAAGTTAACTAATATAAATAAGGAACAAAGATTTTATGCAAATTTCACTCTGCAGTTGACTAGGATTTTAAAAACAAACAGAATTTTTCCATATTAACCCACATCTACCTTAGTTGCAAGTATATCCTGAATAAAATATCAAAGTCAGCATTGAAAAGCATGGATTGAGGGAGAAAATGTGAAAGATGGGGCAGTAAGAATTAAATAAGAGGAGAAGGGGATATGAAACTAGATGAAAAGATAGACTGGAGTAAAGTTATTGATTTGTAACTTGACAAATTTCATAAATGTCTGAAGTGAAAGAGGATATAAAGATATTACAAAGATATGCTTATTGCTAATTACTCTTATGATGTAAAATATATTCTAAAAGGTTCAGATTAGATTAACAGGAGAAAAAAACTAAGTTTCTTAGAAGATGATATACATGTGTTTTGTGGGTTTTTTAAAAAATACTTATTTTTGTGAGAAAGTGAGCGCATGTATAAATAAGAGCAGGGGAGGGGCAGAGAGAGAGGGGGACAGAGGATCTAAAGCGGGCTCTGTGCTGATAGTAGACAGCCCAATGTAGGGCTCAAGCTCACAAACCATGAGATCATGATCTGAGCTGCAGTTGGACCCTTAATCAATTTAGACACCCAGGCACCCCTGTGTACCTATGTTTTTTAAATTATAACCCCACTCCCACGCGAAAGTGCTGTGCATGTTTGAGTTATTTACATGTTATCACAATTGTCATACATTCTGCTTGAGTAAAGCTGTGAATTTTATTTCCTTGTTGATCATATTTCCTGCTAAGTTATTAGTATTTTGAAAAGTTTGGAGAGAAGAAAATACTAAATACTCCATCATTTATAACTTTTGTTATTTACTTAGTTCTTAAAGTTTATTTATTTTGAGAGACAGAGAGTGGTAGGGAGGGGCAGAGAGAAGGAGAGACAGAATCCTCAGCAGGTTCTGTCCTCGCAGTGCAGAGCCTGATGCGGGGCTCAAACCCACAAACTGAGATCATGACCTGAGCCTGAGATCAAGAGTCAAATGCTTAACTGAGTGAGCCACCCAGAAACCCCTGTTATTTATTTGTTTAGATTGTAGATTATAGTGGTCTGTGAGATAACTACTTTGTTAATTTATTGTGCTTGGGAATCATTAGTGTATTAAACTTATTTATTTCTCATGAGTCATATAACTGCTTTTATTGCAGGAAAGTGTGAAGTTTTCATGTGACTCTATTTCCTTGACAGTTTCTTAAATAGCACAGAAAATATGATGCATCTTTTCTATTTTTAAATTTTAATACAGTTGCTAATTTTAATATTTTTAAATATCAACTTTTAAGAAATTAGGTTAAAAAGAATAATGAAAAATAAGAGATTAAAGGAATATACATTATGCTTTGATTATTGGAAGTTTGATTAATGAGATGAATTTAATATTTCAATGAACAATTATATAGTCACATGTAACTAAGTTATTTTTGTTTTATTATTGCAGATGTATGATACAAATGATTGTCTCTTAATTTCTATTCCCTAGAAAATTTTAAAAGCTTGCATTGAACAAGTGAAAAACTATCCAGAGTTCTATACTCTCCATGAAGTCACCAGCTTAATGGGATTCTTCCCATTCAGAATAGAGATGGGATTAAAGCTAGAAAAAACTCTTCTCGCATTGGTAAGGTTTACCAATGAAAGTTTAAACTTATTTTTGTCTGAAACATCATCTGTATTTCGCAGACAATATTTATGTTTAAATTTTGAACAATAATGAGATAGAACTTTTAAAATATGCAATACAAATGGGTCTTCTTTATTTTGTGGATAACAGTCCTTGATATTTTTTAAAATGTCACTACCAACTTTATTTCTTGATTTTCTTTTCATTCCCACCTTTTGTAATGTTCCTAAATGCAAAGAAGGTAACCTTTTTTCTTTTAAAGGTTTTTATTCACAATCATTGGAAGTAAGTATGGGTAAAGAGGATATTTTAGAGTTTCTGTTATATTTGTACCTCATTAAATGAGAGGTTAGAATTTAAAGTGGTAAGGAAGATTACATGGCACCCTGGTCTTGGACCTTCTTTGAAAAGAAAAACCCATGTATGCAGGTTTTCCAGCAAAATCATGGAAGTCTTGACTTTGAGAAGGTCCTAAAGTAGAGTGAAGTATTTTAAGTTGAGGGTTTCATATGCTGAAAAGAATACTTGTCTTAGGGGAAAAATACGTAAGATATTTGGAATAAGACATTCCCTTTTTTCTTACTTAGGGCAGTGTAAAATACGTGAAAACGGTATTTCCCTCAATGCCTGCAAAGTTACAGCTCTCAAAAGATAACATATCTACCACTGAAACACCAGAAAAAACAGCTGCAGCTATGCATTACGTAAGTAGAAAAGTGTTTTTGAATTTTCCTAAGTAATCTTCTGTATCTCATAAAGTACATAACCATCTTACTGTTCTAAAGTCCCCTAGTGGAATGTCTCCCTTCTTTTTAGTACTTCCTCAAAGAAATTTCCAATAAATATAATCAAGTAACAAGTTGTATTTTGTTTTTCAGGATATTAGTAAAGATCCAAATGCAGAGAAGCTTGTTTCAAGATACCACCCTCAGATAGCTCTAACTAGTCAATCATTATTTACCTTATTAAATAATCATGGACCAAACTACAGGGAACAGTGGGAAATTCCAGTGTGTATTCAAGTAATACCTGTTGCAGGTTTGTGATTTGCTGTATCAAGTAAAGCTCTCAAAAGTGGAGTTGGACCAGTTCTATTTCAACTATCTAAACATACATGATCATTTGTCAAATTAAAAAATCTTAAGTTTTGATTTAAGGAGAATGTGAATTTTACACTTATACTTAGAACTTTTAAATAGTGCTACTCTAGAATTGATACCCATGCATGAGTTCTTAGGTCTACAGAACCCATACTCATTTTGTGGGGTGAAAGAGAAAAATAATTACGGTTTAGAGTAGCCAAAAATACTTGCAATAATGAGTTTCTTCTTTCACTGAAATGAAAGGAATGCAGAACTTTATTAGATAGCCTCAGATGGGTCAGTTTCCAGACTTATTTACGTGTCTGATACTGGAATTCAGAATGAAAATAGGTCTGTACTTGTAAGCATAGGATAGTCTTTCTTTGGACAGTCAAGTTAATATCTTCTAGAATTAATATTATTTTATGTAACAATTGTAGTAAATACAGAACTGTGTCTAATGAACAAAACTACAGTTTAGAGCTAAATGTAATATATTATCTGTGGTAAAAACTTCGTCACTTTTTGGAACTAGAGTCTTGTAAGAACTGAGTAATAATGACAGTAAAAGTATAACAATAAAAAGCAGAAAAGCTTTTTAAAAATCTGTTAGAGAACATTTTTCTAGCCAAATTCTCTCAGCCTTATATCTCTAAAGATCACAAGCTCAAGAGTGGCAAATACATGAGATATGTGCTACCACTTTCCTATCCTATATTGCTTTGTTTGGTGATCTTTCTGCCCTGTATCTTGTTTGTTTGTTTGTTTCTTTTAAATATAACTACTAGAAACTAATCACCCTCTTTCTTCTGTTTCTGTTTTAAGGTTCAAAACCTGTTAAAGTAATTTATATTAATTCACCACTTCCTCAAAAGAAAATGACAATGAGAGAGAGAAATCAAATCTACCATGAAGTTCCATTAAAATTCATGATGTCCAAAAACACATCTGTTCCAGTTTCTGCAGTATTTATGGACAAACCAGAAGATTATATGTCTGAAATGGAAGTATGTAATGCTTGCTTCCTTTTTTTTTTTTTTTTTTTCCAAGAAATGTACTTGTTTATCCTTTTGAAGCATAAAGTTTTACTGCAGGTCTTTAAATCTAATAGTTAAAATACAGGCACTATATTGAAACTTAAAATGGAACCCCAAGTCAAGCTAGACTTTGAGCAACTAATTTAACCTCCCTCAGCCTCAGTTTTCTCCTTTTGTAAAGGAGAGATGATAATACCTACTTCACAAGATTGTTGCAAGGATTAAGTTTGATATTACATGTAAAATGCTGAGCACAGTCTTTAGTTTATATGTACTAAAAACTTAGTGGTGGTGGTAATCATGATAGTGGTTTTATTTAATTGACTTCATTCATATTCAGAAGTTCTTAAGTATGAAAAGGAATAGATGAGTTTGATTGGTGCAGAAAAGTATTTGGCCAGATTGTTAATTCTTTTCAGTACACTCATGAGCAGCGTGACCTTAGGCAAGCTTTCTAATTTCTCTCTGTATATGGTTTGCTCATCTTCAAAATGGGTTTCATGATAGTACCTAACTCATAAGATTATTTTGGATTAAATGAGTTAACACACATAAAACATTTAGGACAATGCTTTCCTCTCCATAAATAGTACTTTTATTATTTTGTGTCCTTAAAAATATTTTCCATGATTCTTAAAGTAAGACATTCTGTTTAGACAAAACTTTATCCACTCATTTTACAAATATTTATTAAGCAGATACTGTTCTCTGCACTCAGCATACAGCAGTGAATAAAAATAAAGTCTCTTTTTCTCTCACAGCTTACATTAGTGATGGAGGATGCAGATAAAAGCATAGCAAACAAGCAGGTTGTGATAAATCCTATGCAGAAAAATAGAGTAGGTTAAGGGGAAAGAGATGGGAATGTGTCTATTTTAAATTGATGATCAGGACTTTTCCAATGACAAGAAATATGAACAGAGACCCGAATAAAGTGAGAGAGCAAACAAAATTAGAAAATAAAATTGAAAAATGTTTTTTATTTTATTTATACCTAAGAGCTCATACTATCTTGAGGATATTGGCCTTCTGTCTTTCATATTTGTTTATATGTTTTTCTCTGACATTTGCCTTTAATATATTTATGGTGTAATATCATAAAGCACTTCCAGCATTTCTTAAGTTTTCTTTTTATACATTTTTTAAATATTTTCTTACTGTTTATTTTTGAAAGAGAGAGAGACAGAACATGAGTGGGGAAGGGGCAGAGAGAGAGAGGGAGACACAGAATCCAAAGTGGGCTCCAGGCTCTGACCTGACAGCACAGAGCCCAACACAGGGCTCAAATTCATGAGCAGTGAGATCATGACCTAAGCTGAAGTCAGAGGCTTAACGGATTGAGCCACCCAGGTGTCCCTCTTTTTACACATTTTTAAATCTACCTTATACTTGGTGTGAGGTGAGTGTCAGGAAGTAACAAGTGCTGTGAAGAAACATGAAGTAGGTTAAGAGGAAAAAAAAAGTAACAATAATTTCTTTCTGTGATAACAAACCTTGGACCTTTATCATTATTGATAACAATGAAAACCGCTGGACAGAATATAAAATTTTCTTTCTTAGCATCATCAAAGAGCTAACAAGACAGTGAGGAATTACAATGAGGGCTGAGATAGTAGAGAAGACCAACATCCAGAGAGCCAAGTCTGTCACTCAGAAAGTCATTTTTGCCCTGAATGTTATCTGCCAGTTTTGAAGAGGCAGCAAAAAATGAACTTTGTTTTTGTTAGGATCACAGGACTAGGGTGAAAAAGTCAGAGTTTAGTTTTCTGCCAAGGGCTTGAACCCTACAGGGCTGCACCCCAGGAGCAAGAGTGAACTAGAAATAAATTCACTTTCTCAGAGATTGTAGCCTGAGTTTTCAGGCCTTAAACTTGGATTCAAATGCTTTTGGATTGCTAGTGTCTCTAGACACCTAGTAAGAGCAAATGAAAATAATTCTTAAAGAAACATAATGTCATTTTGGGCCTCAAATTATTTCTACCAGTAACTTTTTAAATAAAGCATCAAGAAAACATTTAAAGATAACTGAACCCACAAGGAGAATAGGTACTATGAGCAAGAACCATCAGAAACAATGACCATAGAAACAGACTGAAAAATAGATCCTACAGTTATCAGTCACAGATTATTAGCCAACTCTGTTTAACATACAGCATTCAAAGAAATTAAAGCCATGCTTGAAAATTTTGATGAGGAACTAGAAACTTTTGAAAGAGTAGATTTGAAAAAGAACTAAAGAAAAAATTTTAAACTGAAAAATATAGTAAATGCAGTTAAGAATTTTCTAAGCGGGGTTATTAGCACATTAGATGAAGCCGAAAGGAGAATTGATAAACTGGAAGATGAGTCTGAAAAGACTATCCATAATAAAGCACGGACAACAGAAAGAAAATAGAATAGAGCAAGAAATATAGAGGATATAGTGAGACCATTTAACACATGTAGTTCTACCCAGAAAGATACTGTAACAGAGATAATTGGACCAAAGCAATAGTGGGAAACAAAAAACCTCTTAAAAGCCACCAGAAAAACGAAAGGCACATTACTTGTACAGGACTGAGAGTTAGACTGGCAAGTAATTTGCGGTAACAACAAGGGAAACAGGAAGACACTGGGAACAATATATTGTGCTAAAATAACCCCTACACTAAAATTACCTAACCCATGAAAATATCCGTAAATAAAAAAATCAAAGATATTTTCAGATAAAAATTGACTTTGCTACCAGCAGATCGCCTCTGTTGGATGTTCTTCAGGCACAAGGAAAATAATCCCAGACAGAAGGAGCATGGTAAAAGATGCAAGAGGGAATGAAGAAAAACAAAAGTGAAAATAATGTGGATAGGCTCTAATCTGTAGGTGAGTACAGGGACACTCAGGAAATTAAGAGAGTTGTGGGATGACCTGGGCCCTAAAAACTCTAGAAACTAACCAACTAAAGTTCTTTCCCAGACAAAAGCCTTCATTCAGGCTAGTAATACAGTCCATATTAAGCATAACAAGGACATTAAAGGTAAGGAAAAGAAGTTTTTCTATAGCTGAGGACGAGGGGAATAGAGAAAGCAGATTTCAGAATGTACTTAAGATTTTATACACACACACACACACACACACACACACACACACACACACACTTATATACATACATACATACATTCATTCGTACATACTTTGTAGAGGAGTGGAATATGAGCTTAGAGCCATGAAGCTCAGAAAGCTGACTTGGCCTGCCCTCACACAGGATTGTCCAGGAACAGGAGAATCCATCCAATTTAAAGAGGAACAACAGAAGAAGATTGTTGATGGAAGCTCTTACAAAGGTATTCCAAGAAAAGAAGATAATTGCTATAACATTTCTGCAATCATCTGAAGAAAGATGTACCCACAAAACATGAAGTGGGTTCATCCTTTACTATAAAAATCTCAATTCCAAAAATGTAGCTCAGAAGTACATGAGGAGGGGTGCCTGGCTGGCTCAGTCAGTAGTGCATATGTCTCTTGATCTTGGGGTTATAAGTTTGAACCCCACTTTGGGTGTAGAGATTACTTAAACATAAAATCTTTAAAAAAGTACACTAGGAAAAGAGCAAAATATGTGTGCAAAGTATTCATTCCAGCACTATTTGTAGTAGCAAAAGATTGGAAACCATCCACATGTCCCTTAAAACGGTTTTGATTAAATAAACTGTATGTCTTCGACAGCATACTGTGCAGCTATTAAAAAGGATGAAAAAACTATAGACAGGAATCTACAGAGTGATACCCAAGTTATATTGTTAAGTGAAAAACGCAAAGAAGACGACATTTTGTGTAATGTACTACTATTTATTTATGAATGGGGAAATACAAATATATACACACATAAACTGACTTGCTTATATTAAAAAGAATAAAAATCCTGCATATAATAAACCTAAAACTGGGAGAAGTATGGAACAAAGTAGGGGGAAGCAGGATATCAACTAGATTTCTCTAAATGTACTTTGTTTTACACTTCTGACTTTTGAATCACTTTTGTTTTATGTCTATAAAACGAATTTTTAGATTGTTATAAAAGCCAACCTAAGCTGAAATGAAACAAATTAATCCACAATATATCAAGTTAGTAGTTTAACCACTCAGTGAATTATTTTAAATGATTTGAAACTCATTAATTTGACCATACATCCCAAAAGATTTATATCCTAAGTTCAAAAAGAGCTGCCAAAAAATCTTAAACTGCATTTAGTAGCCATATTGTTAGTAATGATACTACTTTTGTGATTTTGAGCATGTTAGATAATTTCCATAGTTCCTTTATATTAGGAACCAAGAATTTTGGAGATAGGAGAGATAGTAAATGCCAATCAAAGAAGTTAAGTAAAAGCCCTGTAATAATATTGGAATAGTATCAAAAACATGCCAGAACCACTGAAAGGTTTTCTGTGGACCAGAGATGTGTCAGTTTGACATGACAAAGAATGGCTGCAATGGAATAAAACATAGAAAATATGTTAAAACCCATGAATTCATAATGATAATTTTTTAAAAAGTACTAGTCACCTTTGGAGGGTGTTCGTGCATAAAGTCATGCTAAAAACTGGTTTAAAAAATACCAGATATTTGTCTTGCCTTTCCAGTGCAATCTATATTTAGGGTAATGATAGAATGTGATTGTCACCATTTTTCAGCTAATAAAATAGTGAATGAATCTAAACAGTGATCATCAGGGCACCTGGGTAGCTCAGTCGGTTGGGCGTCCAACTTGATTTTGGTTTAGGTCACGATCTCACAGTTAGTGGGTTCGAGCCCTGTGCCAGGCTCTGTGCTGACAGCAGGAAGCCTGCTTGGCATTCTTTCTCTCTCTTTCTCTCTCTCTCTCTCTCCTCCCTCTCCCTCCTCCCTCTCCCTCCCCCTCTCTCTCTCTCTCTCTCTCTCACACACACACACACACACACACACACACACACACACACTAAATAAACTTGTGAACAGTGATCATCAGTAATGGCTGCTAAAATTGATCAGTGAGGTGTTTCATAGTGGGTAGATTAAGTTGAGGACCCTTGATGACTCGATAGATCAATTATAGTATCACAAAAAGAAAGACAACCAGAGACATTATTAGCCTCCTGATTGAAGTAGAAAGTACACAATACTACCATATTCAGGTTAAAAACAACAACAAAAAACTGCCCGAGGGGCACCTAGGGACTCATTCGGTCAATCATCCAACTCTTGATTTCAGCTCAGGTCATGATCTCACATTTGGTGAGTTTGAGCCTCTCTTTTTCTCTCTCTCTGCCCCTCCCCCACTTGTGCCTGCTTGTAGGCACGCAAGTTCTCTCTCAAAAACAAATAAATAAACATTTTTTTTTAATTAAAAAAACAATTGTACCTGAATCTAATCAAGCTACTAGGTTGTTTTAATAGGAAATTTAAGGGATAGAAGAATGTGTTAAGTGACATCAGGGAGATGCAGAAGTTAAAATCCAGAATTAGAAATTTTTGTAGGATAACTAATTTGTTTTTTTTCTACAAATATCTGGTGATGTGGGAGTTGGTAGAGTATGGGAGAGAGGCACTTGACAAATCAAAATTGACAGATATGTCAACCAAATACAGTGTAGGGATCTTGATCCTGATTCCAGTTAACAATTGTAAAAGACATTTATCAGGCTGGGTAATTTTAACACTGATTAGCTATTTTATGACATTAAGAAATTATTAATTTTTATTGATATAATTAATGATATGTTTTAGAGAAGAATCCTTTTACAGCTACATACTGAAGTATTTACAGATAAATGATATTTAAAATTTTATCTAAGTTTGTTCTATTAGAGATGAGACCATTGTTTTTCAGTTCATTGATTTTTTTATAGTTACTAAATTTCTTCACTTTATTATTATGATTATAATAGTATTATTTTTCTATATCTTGAAAAGGCTGTGAATGATATTTCCGATTTTTAATGTCTAGTGTTCTATTTTTGTTGCTTTTTAACTATTCTGCAATTATTTTAATTATTTTATCCAATAATTGGGAATGTTTTTTAATCTAGGTGCTTGGGTTTATTGTTGTTTATTTACATTTTTCTTAATGATTTCCAATTTTATTTCCTTCTAAACAGAGAGTAAGATCTTAGCAGATTCTGCTTTGTGCTATATTGATGTTTTCTTTGTATGTTAATTTATAGTCCATCTTTGGAAATGCCCCTTGGATTCTTGGGAGGGAAAAGGTATATCTTTGCAGTCTGTGTATATGTTTCAGTCATTCATACATACTTCATTTAATATTATATGTACTTTCTATATCCCTGTTTTTACTTAGAAATAGTATATTATTGACCAAGTACAATTGTATTTCTGTCAGATTGTCCTTTTATTTTTCAATTTTGACTCCATATTTTGAAGTTATTTGGCATGTGAAAAATCATTATTAATGGATT
Source organism: Panthera uncia (assembly GCF_023721935.1). Classification (NCBI taxonomy): domain Eukaryota; kingdom Metazoa; phylum Chordata; class Mammalia; order Carnivora; family Felidae; genus Panthera; species Panthera uncia. Next base: position 100,384,808 of record NW_026057582.1, on the reverse strand, counting down.
TCATCTTTTTTCAACATAGGATTCCTTTTTCTGTCTAATGTTTTTTGCACTGAATTCTGCTTTGTTGAACACTTAATATTGCTATCTCTTATCTCTGTTTCTTGATGTTTGTCCCATTGTTTTGTTTTTAACCTTTCTGTGTAAGAATGCCTCATGTAAACAGCATATGGTTTACTTTTTACTTTTTTACTAAATCTGGTGGCCTATTTTAATAAGAGCTACTGTTTACTGAGAAGCTCCTTACTATGTACCAGGGACTATGGTAAGAAACTTTTTATATACAAGTTCTCATTTAATCCTTAGAACAAATCCAAGAAGGTGACCCTCTTATCACTATTTAGAGATGAAGAAATTGAGGTTCACAGAAGTTGAATAATTGACATAAGTTGTTCTTTCTTACTACATGATTACTGTCAGAATATTTCTCTCTCAGATCCTAACCTGTATGGCTAGTGGGTATGTATAGCTTGTAACCAAATTTTTATGGTATTTATCTAAAGTCCTTTGCCAGATTGAGGAGAGATCTATTGCTACTTGGGGAGAAGACAGTTTATTCTTGAATAAATTAGACCTGTTTATAGTTCTTCCGTTACCAAAACAATACATGAAAAACTATAACCTCAATGATTTGATGTCCCAGAATACAATAAAATCACTTCCTGTCCATATTAGAAGAGTTGTTTTCTCTGAGTAGGTGTAGAAAGTCATTGTTGATGTTAGGGATGCATTGGAGGCTGGTGACACTTCCCCAGCTGCGGTAGAAAGCAGCTTCCTCACAGGAGCAAAGAGGCTTTCCTCCTGGTCACCTCATTACAGTGTATATACAGTGGGTATCAGTGAAAATCCTTTGCATTTCTGTTTGGCCCCACATTTGTTCTTTGTGGTTCTCTTTTCGATTAGTGGAAATTCCTTTTGGGATGTGGGGGTTCACAAATTTGTCTTTATTTCATCAACATTTCAGTAGGAAAGTAAGGTTGAATCAGTTAGTTGGTAGTTTATCATCCTCTTAAGCAAGAACCTTTCAAAGCCATTAGACATTTCTTTCTCCTTTTAAAGAGCATGAACTATCTATGTGATGTGTAGAGGCATTAAGAGATAGGTGAGGACTGTCCTGGAATATCTATTAATAGTTTACCAATATGTTTTCTTAAGATGTCTTATGAAGTTAATGAGTGCCGAAAAATTGAGACCCTTGAAAATTTGGACCTGGATTTTGATGGTGACGTCACAGAACTTGAAACTTTTGGAGTAAACACCACCAAACCATCAAAGTCACCAAGTCCAGCAAGCACTTACACAGTACCCAACACAACAGATACCCCCACAGCTCCCAGCACAGCAACCACATCTGTGGCACCAACTGCTCCAGACATTTCTGCTCATTCTAGAAGTTTATCTCAGATTCTGATGGAACAGTTGCAAAAGGAGAAACAGCTCATGACTGGTATGGATGGTGGCCCTGAAGAGTGCAAAAATAAAGATGATCAGGGATTTGTACCATGTGGTGAAAAGGCATCAAAGCCTGAGAAGTCTTTGGTGCAAGATAGTGACTTGAAAATGTCTGATTCCTTACAGTTAGAAAGTTCTACAGAAATTGAAACCTCTAATAAAAATGATATAGCTACTGATACAGTATATGCCCCTGAAAAACTAAATATTCTAGAGAACACAGACAATTCAAAGGAAAAGACTGTTACATCAGAAGCAGTGAGAAGTGAAGATGTAATTCTTTGCAATAGCGATACAGATGAAGACTGTTTAATCATTGACACAGAGTGTCAAAATAATAGTAATGGAAAGACAGCTGATGTGAATTCTAATTTAAATTCTAAACCAGCTAGCCCCAATTCTTCTTCCACACAGGCTTCTGTAGGAAACCAGACTAATGCTACTTGTAGTCCTGAAGAGTCATGTGTTTTAAAAAAACCTATCAAACGAGTATATAAAAAATTTGATCCAGTTGGAGAAATTTTAAAAATGCAGGATGAACTCCTAAAGCCAATTTCCAGAAAAATACCTGAATTGCCCTTAATGAATTTGGAAAATTCTAAACAAACTCCACCTTCTGAACAATCCTCTGCTCCTTCAGATGCCTCTAGTTGGCCAAAATCTGTTTGGCCTACTGCGTTTCAGAAGCCAAAAGGACGTAAGTAAATATTTACAAAGACCTTTGTATTAACTGTTTTGCCTCTTCCTTATCCTTCAGTTTTTCTCCCGCATTCCCTCACTTTCTCTGTTATAACCTGTCTCATATATAAATATATATATATGTATATATATATATATATATATATATTTTTTTTTTTTTTTTGAGAGAGAGAGAGTGCAGGGGAGGGACAGAAGAAGGGAGAGAGAGAGAGAGAGAGGGAGGGAGGGAGAGAATATATTAAGCAGGCTCCACTTCAAGCACAGAACCTGACACATGCAGCTTGGTGTCACAACCATGAGATCATGACCTGAGCCGAAATCAAGAGTCAGATGCTCAACTGACTGAGGCACCGAGGCACCCCCTGTCTCATAATCTTTACATCGTCATTGAGATTTCATTTTTCAGTGTACTGTTTATCCAACATGTACAGTGGCTACTGTAGCTGCAGGTGATATGGCTCACTGGAATGATGAAGGGGAAGTGATCAAAAATAATCATCAACATTTATGAGTTCAAAATTTACTAATTTGTGGTGTCAGACCGGAGTTTTATACTTTTTCACATTCTGAGATAGATATAAAGTTGCATCTCAGCTCTGCCTGAGAAGTCTTCCCAGAGTTGTTAAAAGGCTACATTTTTGGCCTTCTTTTTCCTCTGTTGTTTGGTGGGAGGAGGAGGAGGGTTGATGTAAAAATTTTTTTTCAGTTGAAAAGCAGGTTAAGGAAAATGACATCACTTTTTTTAAAACTTTTTTTCTTCTTGCTTCATATGTTGTTTCACTAATTTAACGTTGGTGTTAATGAAGGTAGTAAAAGTTTTGACTTCAGCTCTTGGCTGCAGTTCCTGTAAAAGTAAACAGAAATGGTACTAGTGTGAATGTTCAACTCAGAGAAATAGAAAATAAAGTCGATAGAAACCTAAAATTAGATAATGGAATTATTTTATTTTGAATTATGATGGATAAAGAGCTAATGTATTTTAAAATAAAAATGAGAAATATAATTATTTTTAAAGGATTGCCATATGAACTTCAGGACTATGTTGAAGATACAACAGAATATGTAGCTCCGCAGGAAGGAAATTTTGTTTACAAGTTATTTAGCCTGCAAGACCTGTTGTTACTTGTGCGATGCAGTGTCCAGAGGATAGAGACCAGACCACGTTCTAAAAAACGGAAGAAAATCAGAAGAGTAAGTTGTTACCTCGGGAGTTAGGATGTGGTAGTATAAGTAGATAATCAGCAAATATTTAACATGCCATTGTTATGAAGTTTAATTTTAAATTGTTGGTCACTCTAGAATTTTTCCAGGTTGAGCTGAGGCTTTTTGTTTATTGTTTTTTTAGTAAAATACTGAAAGCACTTTTAATAAGGGAAAATGGAAAGTGTTAAATATAAAATTCATGAATGCTCGTAACATTCTTGCATGGAATTTATAAACTTTATGAAAAATGGCACCATCATAGATTTGACCTAGGCTGGCACATATATTCCTGCTTTCTGTGAATTTGGAGTTCCATTATGACTTATTAGCCCCTTTCTCTCTTACTTTGGGGATCTTCTTGACTCATTTTAGAAGTACCACATCTTGACAGGTGTGCTTTCACACACATTTGAAGTCTTCCCAGAGTTGTTGAAAGGCCACAAGTTTGGTCTTCTTTTTCCTCTGTTGTTTTTTTTTGGTGGGGGGAGGAGGAGGAGGGTTGATGTAAAAATTTGTTTTCGGTTAAGAAGTTCTTACTACAGTTTGAGTAATTGGTTCTTAAATAGTTTTCTGTATTTGATATTTGAAGTTCTCTTTGAGATTAGTTTGGTTTTTGTGTGATCACTGAATTCTGGTAAAGAGGAGCCTCTATATTATAATTGATTATAGTGATGTCTTTCATTTTTACATAAGAGAATTTTTTCTGTTGTGTACCTTTGTCATTTTGTGTGTGTGTGTATTTTTTTTTAATTTTGATGTCTCTGTCTCTTGCTTTCTAACCTACCTCCTAATAAGAATCCTTAGTGATCACTTTAAAATGTCATTATAGTTGCAGCTAGGAATCAGGTGATCAAAATTAGTGATGCTTTAGCATTGACCCTTGTGGATCAAGTCCCTGATTACTACTTTGTCATATTAAGGAGTAACTGGGAAAAGGAAGGAAGGAAGGAGGGAGGAAGGGAGGTGGGGAGAAAGAGAGAGAAAGAAAAGAAAGGGAGGGAGGAAGTGCCAGCCTTTCCAAGCTGCTAATAGCAGTGTCTATCAAGAAAAAATTCTAGGGGCGCCTGGGTGGCTCATTCGGTTGAGCGGCCGACTTCGGCTCAGGTCACGATCTTGCGGTCCGTGAGTTCGAGCCCCGCGTCGGGCTCTGTGCTGACAGCTCAGAGCCTGGAGCCTGTTTTGGATTCTGTGTCTCCCTCTCTCTGACCCTCCCCCGTTCATGCTCTGTCTCTCTCTGTCTCAAAAATAAATAAACATTAAAAAAAAAATTAAAAAAAAAAATTCTAAAAGGAACCCATCAGGATCTAGGATCTTTGTCCAGCAGAATCTAGTGGACTTGGAGGATCTTTTGCTTGATGATACTGTTCTACTTTGTTAAATAGAAGGAAGACTGTGAATAAATTTTTTAATTCTTTTCATAATTTGGTTTTTATCAGTGGTTAAGACTTGAAATTTTAGAAACCAAATGGTTTTGAATTAAATGTATGTAGTAGTGTTTTTTATAAGAGAAAGTCAAGGAATGACAGAATACTAAAAATTTTATTTTAGTCTGCTCCTAAATAAAGGCTAATATTCTCTAAATTAAAAGATTTTACCTTATTTGCTAATTTTTTCCCTTCTCGCGTATACTTAACTGTGATCAATTTAATGGCCATAGCATGAATGTCTTAAATATGTGTCAGTGCTATGGACTGTGTTTTCAGTGTTTTATTTCTGTAATTTTTACTATCTCTCTGATTTATTTGGGAGCTAACCTCATTTCTTTCACTTTCTACCCTATGAACCCTTAGCACTTTGTATTGATCTCCCAGCTGCCAGCAGTTAGTAACTATTGATGTCCAGTATCTCTTAAGAAAGAATAGCTTTAGGGATATATTGGGTACCGAGTTAATTCTTGAAACAGACAACCTATTAAGGACATTGTCATTCACTTGACTAAAATGCAATTTGTAAATATTGAGACACAATTTTATAGGAAAGAATTCACTCTTCATCAAAATATATCAAAATAGTCAAGCCCCAAAGAATATCTATAGCCTTAGATATAGAATATAAATAGCCTTATATTTTTGATTATGTCAAAACCAGAGTAAAATTGTAAAATTTTCAGTGAATTCTTATCATATTGTACCTTTTATTATCTGTAATACTTTAGTACACATGGTTAAAATCCCTTACTAGAATGCATTTCCCTTGGAATCACGTCTGACTTGTTTCTCCCAAATGTTTTATATCCTAGAAACACAATAAACAGGTATTCTATAAACAAGAAGAATTGAGGGATGAGAGAGAAGAGTGTGTTATTAAGGAAGAAATTATTTAAGGGAAATTTAAGCACTAGTTTGAGAAGTTTTAAAGTAGCCCTATTTAAACTCTAGGTAAGAAAGCATTCTCATTAATATTTACTACTTAAAAACCAACTTGTTTAGATAAAGCTTTAAAATACCTAAAAGTCTCTTCAACCTCTGATACTAGCTACTAAGTATCTATTTAGGAATTTATGTAAAAGTTCAGAAAGGTTTATATGAGTAACTGGAAGACAGAACCAATAAAAGCTTTCATTTGGGGAAAATAGGAGTTACTATTCAACATAGAAAGGAAGAGTAAATATAATTTTTTCTTAATTTTCCTATTTATTTTGAGAAAGAGAGTGAGAGAGCACACTTGCGCGTGAGTAGGGGAGGGGCAGAGAGAGGGAGAGAGAAAATCCCAAGCAGGCTCCACACCACCAGCACAGAGCCCATTGCAGGGATCAAACACACAAACTGTGAGATCATGGCCCGAGCCAAAATCAAGAGTCAGACAGTCTACGACTGAGCTACCTGGGTGCTCCACTAAATTTAATTTTTATAGTTTGAAAACTTTGTATTTAAAATTTCACTTTAATTTTGGAATAATACCATAAAATATCCAGACTTTTCTTTCCCTTGGCTTCCTGGAGATGGCAGTAGAATACACACAGAAATTAAAACCAGATTCAGGACTTAGTTTTATAGATACGGCAGTATTATCAAGGAAAATTTACTCATGATCCAAAAAGAGTATCTTCTCTATCAACTATTCACCTCTTCTGTAAACTGACTCTGTCCCTGAGCAAATTTCTCAACCATTTTAACCTCTCCTTCCTTATCTCTAGCTTATCGTTGCAACTATAAGCAACTGTCAATGTGGACTACCAATTGCCAAAGAATTATTATATAATAAAACGCTTTTAGCAGTAAAATTATCTTTATCACAGTGTAATTTGTTTTTAAATGTGAAGACACGTAGGAGCCTTATACTTGAGGTTTGGCCCCCTGGAACAAGAGCTTATTAAATATGCAAAACCTAAAGTACAGAATTGTTGGAATATTATATTGTGCACTTGAAACTAATATAACACTGTTAATTATACTTCAATTTTTAAAAAAAGAAAAACCTTGTTCTTCATCTCAGATTCTGCATTTTAACAAAGCTATTCCCCGGGTTATGCATATGCACTTTGAAATCTAAGAAACACTGCTTTAAGAGTTTTACAACATTCAAAGGTAATCTTATGAACCAAGCTTACTGTTAAGAAAAATTTTACTGGATTTGAATTGTTCTTACCACCATCATTGTTCCAAGCACACTAAATTTGCCACTTTGCGAAAATCAGGAATTCTGAAACATTTATGAAATATTTTCAAGTATATGAATAGTGACAGCTTAGAATAATTTCAAAAGTACTAACTAGCCATATCACTTTGAATAAATTTCTTGAATCATGTATTTCTCCTTCTGCAGCTGCAAATGAAGAGACTACTATTAAAAGTAGAATATTCTTTGACAGAAATGAGATAACATGAGCATAGTGAACCTGACTAACATACTATTTCAGAAGCATGTATATCTTTGCATATACTCGTTTAGACCAGTAATGGCCACAGTTATTTTACTTAATCTATTTAGTGTCCTGACCAATAAACTCTAAATGGATAATTTACCAGGTATTTAATGTTCGGAACAAAGCCTTTGTATTAATGAAGATAAGGACACTGACAGGTGTTAATGTAGGTATTAATGCCTATACATTCATAGAATGAAAACAAGCTAGTCAGAGCATTTGAGCCTGAGACCATGTGTTTAATGCTTTAAAGGGCCAAAATTTTTTTTCCTTTTTTATCCTCTGAGAATTAATAGTATAACAGTCTTTGGTTCCTAGCATCCGTCTTTGAACCTTTGGGCAAATATGTGTTATAGGCTCTGTTCCCAGGTTTCTAATGTCACTTACACAGCCTGATAAAATGTGTGCATATGTAGGGAGGTATGTGGATTTGGGGTGGAGATGGGAGGCAGGTAGCTGTTGGTTCAGGATATCTTATCTGTCCACCTCAAATTCTACTGTATCTGAACGGATGAAATAAGATTACGTGAAAGTATTTTGAAAATGGCAGAACTATATAGGCAAATGTATTTGCTATGAAAAGTAAATTAATGGAGCTTTGAAAAAGCATAACCTTGCATTTCAGCAATTTCCGGTTTATGTACTACCCAAAGTGGAATATCAAGCTTGTTATGGAGTTGAAGCTCTAACTGAAAGTGAACTGTGTCGCTTATGGACTGAAAGTTTATTGCATTCCAACTGCTCGTTTTATGTTGGTAAGTTACACAGGAGGCTTTATTCTCCTTTTTAATTCCTTTGTAAAAACATACTTTTGTTAATCAATTATAAATACTTCCATTCTGTACTCTTTGTTTTCAGTTTTCTTATTGTGTTAACATTTTTTTCTATTAAAACAGCATTCCTCCTGCAGACTTAAATGGTGGGGTGTGACTAGTGAGATCAAATGTTTTCATTTCCCTCTTACTCATTGTTCAGTTGTACTTGAATGTCAACATAATCCTTTTATTTTTAAAATACTTAGTTTATTTTACAGTATAATAAACTAAAACTGTAGAGGTGTTTTCTAACAAGCTTCTTTTAAACTGTTGCTGTGAACATATTTTGAAATTTTCTTAAAATTATAATGACATTTGAATTTTTTCAAATAACATTTTTTTACTTTGTTTCTGTTTTGCTATTTGAGGGGGTGGTTAGGGATTTGATTTCTGTTATCTGGGTTCACGTACAGTTAACATACTTCACATGAAGGATTACTTACCAGTCATTGATATTGCTCCCTCCAAGTGGAATGGCTCATCCCATGTTTTAATTCATACCGTATGTCTCAGTCCATCCCAAATATCTCAAGCTGCCCTTCTGTGAAGTCATTTCCTTCTTTTGATGTTTCAAGGTAGTCTTTTTTTCACCACTTTTATGACTTGTTACTTTGTATTGTGTTGTTCCTTTTGATACTTATCCTATCTTCCCATTAGACAGTAAGTAGTTTAAGGTCAGTGTCTGATGAAACTTTGTATTCTCATAGTGCTTAGCGTAATTCCTGGTGTGAAATAACTGTTACAAGTGTGTTTTTCTTGCTTAATCAAAAAAAGGCGACTCATCTGAAAATTTTTTCCATATTTTGGTTAATCAATATTTTGTCTTTACTGTGTAAGAGTATTAATAAGATAACTGATTTGCTCTCTCTGCTTAACTCAAAAACACAAGTGGCTAAATGTCCTGCTTGGTAGTGCGCTAGCCCCCTCCTCCTGTTTCATACTCAGTGCCCGAAGTTCTTTTAGTTTTCAGCCACTAACCACAATTGCAGTGTTCCTCCAAAAGACCTCTTGCCCTGAAACATACCAACAGTCTTCATGTAAGCTACTTGAAAGCAATTACTAGCCACATCCATTTTAGGAAAGGATGAAACAAAAACTGAGCACTTAAATCCTGTTTAAAGCACGGAAAGAATAGAGACTCATGACGAAAACAATACGAAGTGGTGGGGTTTTTTGTTCGATTTCTGATGTACTCTAACAGATAAAACTGCCGTCATCTATATGGCTTACTTCATCTAAAGTATTCTTTGAAGTCCAAGTAATTATTGTCCTATGTGCTCTTTATCCTCCGTAAATCTTACCCACTTATAAGCCATTCCTTTTAATTTAATGGGTAGTGTATTTGGTTTCTCTGACATTTGTTTGATGAGAAACTTATGTTGCATGGTTGTGTTTTCTTTGGGTCTGGGGATAGGTTTGAATTTTTGTGTGGGCGTGAATATGTTTTAAAATGTTGTTTTAAAAGCATCTATGGGTTAGAGGGTTGTTTTTTATTGTTGTTTCATGTTGCTGTATTACTCTTTTAATTTTCAGAAAAATGTTACATCAGGAAGGGAGTGTAGGAGAAAGGGCTCCTAAGTAAGTTTTTTTTATAATTACTCTCTGGAAATACAGAAAGCAACAGTCATTTTTGTTATCGTTGTATCTAGAATGACTGAATATAATTAAAATAAGTTATATATCAGTTGTGAAAGTGGTTTGTGTGACTCATTACTTAATCTCTTTATAGTTACACCTAATATAATGTAGACTTAGTGGTTTTGGTTTTAAGAAGAGTGTCTGTCTACAGATAGTTAAAAGGTAAAGGAGCTGTGTATGAAATACTTAAGATATCCCACTTCAAAAGTGTTTATTATTGCCCTTGACATCCAAGTAACAGACTAAATTGGAAATGAGTTGCTAGATATGAGTTACAGTATACCCTTAAAAGCTGTAATGTGTTTCTTTTCAAATATTCTGTTCTTTGATCCTCCCTGTTAATAAGTTAGTTTTCCTCACTACACTCCTCCCAGCCTCCCAAAGTACAGCTTATAGAATATTGTTGAGTATTTTTTTTCTTCTTTGGTTTATTATGTATCTACCACTCACAAACCAAGTTGTATATTATCTGATGCACTTGAAATGCTCTAAAATCATCCTTAGAAACTATTGAATACATGTGTGCGTGTGTGTGTGTGTGTGTATGTGTGTGTGTAAAATAATAGAACAAAAGAATATAATAGAGCTCTCATTTATGAAGTATGTAATGTGGGTCGACGACTATATATCCATTATTGCTAATCCTCACTATTCTGTGAAATAGATGATGTTTATCTTTGTTTTACAGAGGAAGAAACTAAGGTTCTCTGTGTTTATTGCTCAAGAGTACACAGTTGCTGGGAAATCCAGAATTTATATCCGTATCTCTTCTGATTCCACAGCCTGTGCTTTTTCCATTATAAATAGACTAGTGGAAATCATGCTAAATGTGGGAGTGAGAAGATATGTGTGTATGATTACTATATATTTTATAATTGTTTGCCTGAGCCTTTTCACTTATACATAATGAACATAATAATATTTTGTTCAACTTACTTCAGGGACTGTATATACAAACCTTTTTTATTATAATTATTACCTAATATATTGCCCCAAAAGTAGACTTCTTGATGAAAATAGATAACTGCAAGACAATGAAGGAAGATTTTGTATATTTGTGCTGAGGAAAAAGCTAATAAGCTAGAATTAGGTGAAAATATGGAAGATCATCTTTATGATACAAGAGTTAAAGGATTTCTTATCCAAAAATTAAGCAGCCTAAAACAAAGAGCAATAACTTCTCTATACTTACACATAATTTTTAAATATCTACATAGTACTCTTTCCATTCTAAGAAAATAGAATAGTTGTAAAGTACACCATTGACTTGATGTGTTTTTGTCTTCCATTTTTAACTTAAGTATAATACACTTTCAGAAAATGGAAAGAGTATAAATGTACAAATCAAGGAATTATAACAAAGCCAGTACCTCTGCAACTAGTACCCAGATCAAGAAGCTGAAAACTACCAGTGACCCAGAAGATCCCCAAGTAATCCTTCCCAATCATTGCCTTCTTCCTCTTCTCCATTTGTAGTCATAATTCCAATGTGATAGTCTTGTTTTCCCACTCCATACACATGGAGCCATAAAATAGTAGTTTTTTGCTTATGCCTTCTTTCAACATAATTTTTGAAATTTATCTGTATTGTTACTGTATGTAACAGTAGTTTACTTTTGTTATTTTGACATATTCCTTTGTAAGAATATACTACAGTTTATCCATTTAACTTTAGGAACCTGTCTGGGTGGTTTCCATTTTAATGGAACTCTGAACATACTTGTAAATGTCTACTAGTGCATGCATACATATTGCTGTTGGGCATATGCCAAGGAGTGGAATTACTAGGTTATGTATGCTTTCACATTCTGTAGATAATTTCAGAAAGTTTTCCAAAATGATTGAGACAACTTACACTTATATTAGCAATATGTGAGGGTTCCAGTTTTTTTCACATTCTTGCCCATACTTGGGCTTCTCAGTTGACTTAATTTTAGCCATGCTGGTAGGTAGATAGTATTATTTCATTATTGTTTTACTTTGCCTTTCTTTGGTTGTTTATGAAGTTGGACACTTTTTCATGTGATTGAGCATTTGGATGTTCAGTTTTATGAATTGCCTATTCAAACTTCTTGCTCATTTGTTGTGACATTTTTGTTTGTTTGGTCCTTCTTTATTGGTTTTAAATGTTACAGATATTTTTCTCCCACTCTGTAACTTGCCTTTTCAGTCTGTTAATGCTATCTTTTGAACTTATTATTTCCTTTACGATTAGTGCTTTCTTTGTCCCATTTTAAACTGCATCCCCCAGCAAGATCATGAAGATACTCTCCTATATTATCTTCTAGAATCTTTGATTTTTTTTCTACCCCTTCTATTTAGATATACAGTTTATGTGGTATTTTTACATGGAATATCAAGATCATATTTTCAATTTTTAGCACTCTTTTTTTTTTTAACGTTTATTTATTTTTGAGACAGAGAGAGACAGAACATGAACAGGGGAGGGTCAGAGAGAGAGGGAGACACAGAATCTGAAACAGGCTCCAGGCTCTGAGCAGTCAGCACAGAGCCCGACGCGGGGCTCGAACTCACGGACCGCGAGATCGTGACCTGAGGTGAAGTCGGACACTTAACCAACTGAGCCACCCCGGCGCCCCATTTAGCACTCTTTATTGAAAATACCACCCTTTCTCTGCTGTTTTCCAATGCTACTTGTATTATAAATCATATATGTGAATCTAATTCTCACTCCCTGTATGTCCTTCAGGCAGTACCTGTTTTAAGTACTCCACCTGGAGTAATTACTTAATTTTTCTAGCTACTCTAGCTAGACAATTAACACTGTTTAAATCACTCTAGCTTTATAAAATGTTCTATGTTGTAAAGTGAATCTTGTCAGTTGGTTTTCTTCAAGAGTTTCTTGGCTATTCTTGGCCCTTTGTGTTTACAAATTTTGGAATCAGCTTGTCAGTTTCTACCAACAACAGCAAGAAGGTTGGGATTTTTGTTAGCAACTGCATTGACTCAATGTGGAGCAAATTGATAGCTTCACAATAACATATCTTCTAATCTATGAACTTTGTACATTTCTCTATTTATATCTTTAATTTCTCTTAGTATTTTATGATTTTGTATGTAGAGATCTTGTATATCTTTTAAGTGCATTTTGTTGGTATTTGGTATTTTTAAGCTATTGTAAATGGTATTTCTGACATTTTCCTTTCTTATGGTTTGTTACTAAAATATAAACTTTATTTGCATGTTGATTTTGTATATTGATCTTCTATCTAACAACTTAGCTAAACTCACTTATTCATTCTAATGATTTAGATGTTTTAAGTAACCAATCATGTCTTCTGCAAACAATGACCATTTTATTTCTTCTTTCCAACCTTTATACCTATTTTTCCTTGCCTGCATTACCTAGCCCTTAATTAGAGGGTAAATAATGGGCATTTTAACCATATTTCTAATCTTAAGAGGGAAGGTTTTCAACATTTCACCATTGTGTTTGGTATTTTGCATAGGTTTTTGTAGATACCTTTTATTATAATAAAGAAGTTCCTTAGTATTCCTAGTTTAAGAATTTTAATCATGAATGGGTTAAAAAAAAAAAAACTACTATCAGTTATTTTCTTCGCATTTGATGTGATGCTGTGACTTTTTTATTCTACTAATGTGACATATCCTGTTGATTAATTTAAAATGTTAATCCAACCTTGGTGCCCCTGGGTGGTTCAGTTGGTTAAGTGTCCATCTTGTTTTAGGTTCAGGTCATGATCTCATGAGTTCATGGGTTCAGGCCCCATGTTGGGTTCCATGCTGACAGTGTGGAGCCTGCTTGGGATCCTCTGTCTCTCCTTCTCTCTGTCCCTCCCCCACTCGCGCTCGCGCTCTCTCTCTCTCTCTCTCTCTCTCTCTCAGAATAAATTTAAAAAGAAAATGTTAATACAACCTTGTGTTCCTGCCATAAACCCAGCTTGCTCATAATATATTACTCGTTTTATATATTTGTGGATTTAATTTAATATTAATATTAATTTTGTTAATATTCTGCCATCTGTGTTTATGAGTGAGATTGGTTTGTAATACCTTGCCTAGATGTCGATATTAAGGTTATGTTTATGTCATAAAGTGAGTTCAGATGTATTCCCTCTTCTTGTCTTATAGAATTTCTGTAAAGTTGGTGTTACTTCTTCCATAAATGGTAAATTTTACTTAGGAAGCATGTGAGCCTAAAGTTTTCTTTTTTGAGAAGCTTCTAATTATCAATTCTGTTTTTAAATTAGTTTTAGAGCCATTCAGATAGTTAATTTCTTGCATCAGTTTCATAGCTTGTGGTATGTGTATGCTTTTAAGAAATGTTTTCAGTTTAAATTTTGAAAAGTACTGGCATAAAGGTCTTCATACTATCCTCTTCTCTTTTAATGTCTGTGGTACCTATAGTAATTACCACATATTAGTAACAAATTTGAGTTTATATATTACTTCTATTTGACTCATTGGTTTAGAGACCTTTGTCTTAGTGCTTTCTTGTGAATTGAATATATTTTTATTCCATTTATTCCCCTTTATTAACAGAATAGTTCTTTGTTAACATAAATATATATATACTCTTTTGCTACTTGTTTTTTTCTTTTCTCTTTTACTCCTCTTTTAAAGGTTACTCTAGAGGTGTGCCAATACAGTAGCTCCTAGCCACAGGTGACTATTATAAATTTATTAAAATTAAGTAAAACTTAAAATTCAGTTTCTCACTTATACCAGCCATATTTCAAGTGCTTGAAACCTGCATCTGGTTACCATATGGGACAGTGCGTATATTTCCAAGCATCACAAAAAGCTCAATTGGAGAGTGCTACTTTAATAATTTTAACATGCATCCCTGACTTATCTCCATTAAAAAGTACTCTAGTCTTTTCTCAGACAATAGTATTTTATTTTTGTATACAGTATTATTAGTATATACTTTTGATATTCATTTACATTTATTCATGTTATTTACCTGATTTACTGCTTTTCTTCTCATATTTCTAAGATTCAAACTAGTGTCATTTTTCCCTGTCTGAAGAATACCCTTTATATTATCTTTATTACAGATATGTTAATGACAGAGAATCCCAGTTTTTATTCATCTAAAAGGTTTATTACTGTTATTATTATTGTTATTAATTATTTCAACTTTATTCTTGAAAAGTCAGCTGTCCATGTTAATTTTTTGCTCCTTTGAAAGTAACAAGTCTCTTTTCTCTGACAGACAAAATTTTATCTTCCTCCTGGTTTTGAACAATTTTCCCACATTGTGCTTAGTTTAGATTTTCTTTGTAAATATTCCTTTTGGGGTTCATATTTCTCCTTGAAAATGTGACTTGATGACTTTGAACAATTTTGGAGAGTTCTGTCATTATGTCCCCAACCATCATTGCTTTTCCATTGTCTCTCTTTCTCCTCCAAGATTTTAGTTGCAGTGTTATTATCTTATTGTAACCCTAATGTCCTATATTTATTTTTCTTTATTTACCTTTCCTTTTGACTCTTCATGCATCATGTTTGATATTTTTTTTCTACTTCATTAATTCCCTCTTCATCTGTCCCTGATACACTATTTAACCCATGACTTGAGTCCTTAATTTCAGTTATTGTATTTTTCAGTTTTAGATTTTCTATTTGGCTCTTTCCTTCTTTCTTTCTTTCTTTCTTTCTTTCTTTCTTTCTTTCTTTCTTTCAGAGAGAGACAGAGCTCGTGGGTGAGCAGGGGAGAGGGGCAGAGGAAGGCAAAGGGAATCTTAAGCAGTCTCCACACTCAGTGTGGAGCCTGACACGGGTTTGATCTCATGACCCAGGATCATGACCTGAGCCAGAATCAAGAGTCATGCACTCAACTGACTGAGGCGCCTAGGCGCCCCTGCATTTGGTTCTTTTTTTTACAGATTATAGTTTTCTATAGAAATTCTCAATCTTTCCTTTGTCATATTAGGTAAAATTATTTTAAAATCTGTGTCCAGCGCCTCTGTTTTCTAGATTTCTTGTGGATATTTTCTATTTTCTTTTATGTATTAGTTTCCTAGGACTACTGTAACAAAGTACCACAAAGTAAGTGGCTTAAGACGACAGATATTTCTTGTTCTGGAGGCTAGAAATCCAAAATCAAGGTGTCACTGGATCATATTCCCTCCGAAACTTGTAGGAGAGAATCCTTCAGACGATGGAATGCTTTTTATCATCTGGTATTTGCCAGCAGTTGTTGACATCTTTGGATCATAGATGCATCACCCTGATCTCTTGTTTCTCTCATCAAAAGGCATCTTCTTCCTGTGTCTCTGTCTTCTTCTTATACAGACACCAGTCACTTGGATTAAAGGCTCACCCTACTCATCTTAATAGGACTTCATCTTAATCTTTAATTATATCTGCTATGATCCTGTTTCCAAGGAAGGTCATGTTCTAAGGTACTGTGGATTAGGGATTCAGCATATCTTTTGTGGGGGACACAATTAATCTCACGTTTCTTTTTTTTTTTCCATGTTATTTCATTGTATGCCAGGCTGTTCTTTATCATGGGCCAGCTGTTATATATGAAAAATTGTAGAGATAATGAGAAAGCTAAAATGTATCTTCCTCTAGACAAGACTACTTAAAGAAAAAGTTTTTTTTTTTTTATTTGAGAGAGAGAACATGCGAGTTGGAGAGAGGGGAAGAGAGAGAGAGAGAGAGAGAAAGAGAATCTCAAGCAGGCTCTGCACTCACCATGGAGACCAATGCAAGGCTTGATCCCACCACCCTGGGATCATGACCTGAGCTGAAATAAAGAGTCAGATGCTCAACAGACTGAGCCACCCAGATGGCCCTAGACAAGATTACTTGCAATCTACCCTAATTCACTTATAGGGAGTTAGATCATTTAAAGCTTGACTTTGGACCCTAGAAAGACCAGTCTGTTTCTCACTTATTGCTAGGGTATTGCTATTCGGGGTCTATGTAGATAGGAGTTGATGTAGCAGGACTGACACTACCAATCATTGGAAAGACCTGTGTAAGGTCTTGTACAAGACCTGTGTTAAGGTCTTGGAAAGACCTGTGTAAGACCTTGCAAGGCTGGCTCTTAGCTGATATGTGGGAACTTAGCTAGTAAACCATTCTCTATACTGATAGAAGACTTTCTCTAACTGATAATGATAGGTCATAGTACCCACACTGTACAGACAATATGGCTTATCTTGAACATCTGCTTTCCTTTGAAAGTTGAATTTTGGTATATGCTAGGCAGTGGGCACCTACATTATGAACCTCCAATAAAAACCTTGAGTGCTAAATCTCTGATGAGCTTTTCCAATATACAAAAAAAAAAACTTGTTGCTGGAAGAATTAAGGTGCATCCTATGTGACTTCAGTAGGAAGGGACTCTTTGTTTTTTAATTGTGGTAAATACACATATTTTAGAATAACCTAGAATTTACCATCTTAACCATCGTAGTATCCAATTCAGAATACATTTTTAGCATACAATTCAGTGGTTTGAAGTACATTCATTGTGTTATGCAGCTATCACCACTGTCCACTTCCAGAATTTTTTCATCATCCCCAAACAGAAATTCGGGAGAGACTCATAGATTTCAACTGGTTTCCTCTGGACCTCACTCCACCCACCTTTTCCTTTTGGTCATTTTTCTTTTGCTTTGTATCCTTTTGCTGTAATACATCTTATCCATGAATACAGCTATATGCTAAATCCTATGAGTTCTTTTATTTTATTTTTTTTTTTAATTTTTTTTTTTCAACGTTTTTTATTTATTTTTTTTTTGGGACAGAGAGAGACAGAGCATGAACGGGGGAGGGGCAGAGAGAGAGGGAGACACAGAATCGGAAACAGGCTCCAGGCTCCGAGCCATCAGCCCAGAGCCTGACGCGGGGCTCAAACTCACGGACCGCGAGATCGTGACCTGGCTGAAGTCGGACGCTTAACCGACTGCGCCACCCAGGCGCCCCCCTATGAGTTCTTTTAAAGAGTCACCAAATCCAGGGACCCCTTTTTACACAAGGTCCCAACTCAGAGTTTGGGTGTTTACTTCATTGATAGATCCCGAAATACAGTTTTGTTCCTCTGATTCTGAAAGACTATTGAAAGCCCTGGTTCATTTCTTAGCCTTTCATTGCTTTTTCCAGAGAAAAGCAACCACAAAGACCAGGCTCACATCTCTAGGTTTCTTTCCTCTAGTTGGCTTCATTTACTCTTTACCCACACAAATGTATTCCCAGTCCCTTTTCCTGGTTGCCACTAGTAAACTTTGTACTTTAATTGTATCGATTGCCCGTCTTTGGGCTTCTTGTTGATTGATCATATCTCAAGCTCCTAAAACAGTATCTGGCACATGGAGATACTCACTTATGTTTAGAATGAATGAGGTTGCCTTTGATTACTGGTTGAAGGAACAGTAAAAGTCAAGGAAAAGGGGAATGGTAAAAAACAAACCATTGAATTTGTATACTTTGTTCTTTTTGTCCCTAGGTGTACATAACATAAGCCACTGGGATGTAGGAAGAGAATATTGTAACTCTTATTTATTTGTTCTCTAAAGAAAAGTTAAACATTACTTATATTATTAAGTATGTGGATTGATAAATCGTACTCTCTCTTTATGTTGTCATACAGTCCTGTCACGTATAATACTGAAAATATCTTCATTATCTCCACATAGCACACCTCTAGAGAGACATTGTATTCAATCCCTTCCTTGTAAACAGCCACCCCAAGAGTAGTGCCGCACAGCATCCTTGGTTATGTTAAGTATGATTTTCTTGCCAAAAATGAAAGATGTTACTTTTTTTAATGTTTATTTATTTTGAGAGAGAGCAGGGGTTAAGCAGAGAAAGAGAGAAAACCCCAAGCTAGTTCCATGGTCAGTGCGGAGTCCAACACGGACTCAAACCCATGAACAATGAGATCATTACCTGAGCCAAAATCAGGAGTTGGTTGCTTAACTGACTGAGCCACCAGGTGCCCCAAAGTGTCACTTATTGTAAACAAAAGCAAACAAAAAACTTATATATCTGTATACTTTAAAAACTTGGAATCAGATTAGAAAAAAAAAAAAAAAAAAACCTCTTTTAAAATCTTCCAGAGAGCCTCAAGGATAGGAATGCAAGCCCTGTCGTAATGTTTGTAAGAAAAACTGGTTAACGACAGGGAAGATGGACTTTAATTAGTAGAATTCAGACAGAGACTTTTGTGTAATCGGTGTATGGTGTTAAAAACAATCACTGTCACTCTTCAGGAAGCCCAGCAATGAGCCATTTGTTGCATTTAGATCTTTGTATCATTGGATCTTTTTTTAGCTCTCACAGACCTGTAGTAAAATGAATTGAACTTTTTTTTTTTTTAATTTTTTAATGTTTACTTATTTTTGAGAGAAAGAGCGAGCAAGCAAGGGAGGGGCAGACAGAAAGGAAGACACAGAATTTGAAGCAGCCTCCAGGCTCCAGCTGTCAGCACAGAGCCCGATGTGGGGCTTGAACTCGCAAACCTCAAGATCATGACCTGAGCTGAAGTCAGATGCTTAACCGACTGAGCCACCCAGGCATCCCAAAATGAATTGAACTTTTAATCCATCCTTCAAATAGTTGTATCACACAGCATTAAACCAAGATTTCTCAAAACAAAGCATAGTTATTCATACATTGTATATTATTTTAACTTTTCCAAAATAATTTGCTCTGTTTTAAGTGCTCTGTTTAAGTTTTTGATGTGTGTAGACCACTGCTATAAGCAAAAGAGAAAAGTAAAGTTCAGAATAACTAAGTAACTTATTCATAGATACAGAGTTTTTCAGTTGGCAGGACCAGGATTCATTCAGTTTTTAAGTGTTAATAACTTTGCCATTACACTAAAAAGGCCTACGGAAGAATTGGGGGAGGGAGGTGTAAGTGTTAGATGTAACAAAAGTGAAGTACTTTGTATGTGACAATATTAATCAGTGTAAATTAAAACAACTGATTTTACTGTGTTCTAGAAACGGAATTCTTAAAGTCTTGATTAGAAACTTTCCAAATGCTCATATTCATGCACTCATGTACCACAGTCCTTTGTCAAATGTGGCCTGAGTTTTCCTTTTGACCATTGCTAGCCACTCCTCTATTTAACTTAAGCATTTTGTTATTTTTTTCCCCATCCAACCCTGTGATCTCAAGATTTTGAGGAAATTTAAGATGATTTTTCCTCAGAAATCAAAATTGGGGAACAGTGCATTAGATCTTTTGGAGAAAACAGTGAGGATAGAGTTTATCTGCATGATTGAGCGATTCAGATAAAACTTACCTTACAAGAAAGACAGTGATATAAGATCGGAGTTACTTTCTTTAACTGAAGAGCACGTTGGTTTGTAGGACATGCATTCAGTGATTTTCAAATTTTATTGTTCATCAGAATCACAAGTAGGGCTTGTGAGAGTAGAGATTTCTGGCCCTGACTCTATAGTGTCTAGCTCAGTAGGTCTGGAAGGGGACCTAAGGCTTACCATTTCTAGCATGTTTTCCGGTGCTGCTGCTGTTGCTGGTCTGGGGACTGCACCTTGAGAACCACTTCTGTAGCTCATAGTCTCTTTTTCAGGTAGAATAAATATACTGGGGTTTTTTGTTTGTTTGTTTGTTTTTTAATATATGTCTGCTTCTTTACCATGAACATGTTCTCTTCTCCTCAATTGTATTTTTTTTTTATCCTCAAACCCCATAAAAACATTAAGAGATACTCCTTAAAGAAAATTCCTGAAGTAATCTTACCACTTGTGTATCTACCTTCTAATCCTTTTGATATATCACTTCTATATAAATGACAAAACACAGGCCTGTGAATTTGCAGTTTTAAGATACACCATTTTCGGGGCGCCTGGGTGGCGCAGTCGGTTAAGCGTCCGACTTCAGCCAGGTCACGATCTCGCGGTCCGTGAGTTCGAGCCCCGCGTCAGGCTCTGGGCTGATGGCTCGGAGCCTGGAGCCTGCTTCCGATTCTGTGTCTCCCTCTCTCTCTGTCCCTCCCCCGTTCATGCTCTGTCTCTCTCTGTCCTAAAAATAAATTAAAAAACGTTGAAAAAAAAATTAAAAAAAAAAAAAAAAAAAAGATACACCATTTTCAGTTACTATGGTATATTTACTGTAACTAATCGTATAAACTCCAGACTTCACTGCTGACTCTCCAGTCCACACAGACGCACATCATGACCAGTGACCGGTTATGTCACATTTTCCAGTCTGTCAGTGGTCACTGTGTACCTGTGTCCGAGCTCACACACAGAAAACAAAGTGTGTCGTTGTGTTCCTTCCTTGCCTCCCAGTGATAAACTCATGACATTTTACAAAAGTGGATAATCACACAGATAGTTGGCCGACACGATTAAAGCACAGCCAAGAAATACACAGCGATACTGCTGGAAGTGCAGTTGGAACTGAACAGAAGTGGGGTTGCAGGAGAAATAGCCAACCGTGGGAATGTCGGCACCGCTGCTGTTCAAGAGACCGCAGATGTGTCGCCACGGGAATGAAGTGAGGGCCAACTTAGGGACACAAATGAGGAAAGTGGTTGTGACATAAAGGATGAAAAAGTGACACCAGCATAAGATTTTACATTAAAGGAACTCTTGGAGATGTTTCCTGACATCAGAAGTATAGAGGATACAATGTTGGAAGCTGATCCTAACTTAGAAAGGAGTATGACACTTCACAGCATAGGAGAGATGCTTGCTTTCTATCATAAGTTGTACCAAAATAAGGTGACAAGCAGTGTTCAAACTGCTCTTGATAAGTTCTCTATAAATAAAATAATCTTCAGTGTTTGTAATGTTGTAAATTCCGGTATATAAATAAATATTAATTTTACTATCTTTTTCATTTCCCTAAACATTTACAATTGATGGGGAATTCATAATGTTTTGACAAAAAGTTTTAATGGTTATGGAACAACTGTATTTTTCCAGCTGATCATTAAAATTGCTTGCATGGTTTCAGTTTGTATGGTTATTTTTATCATCCCATACTGCATGCAAAGCAAGGATTGCCTGTGTGTATGTATGTATGCATGTATAGGTGTGTTTGAATATATGTATGATTTGATGCATGTATAGAAAGCCTTTAGTTGTATTACACAAAGGCTTTATTTGTACTCTGTAAAGCAATTTTTCCCACCTTTGGATAGCCCAGTTTGATGTACAAGAGATTGGTCATGGCTGAAGGGCAATGGCCAAGAAACTTTCCATCCCAAGCCTTCCTCGGCTGCCCCAAGGGCTGAGGAGGTAAATATCTCAAGTACACAGGAGTCATTTGAGGCCCACACGTGCAAATGCTCAAATATTGAGAGAATTGTAAACTCCTTGAAGAAGTAGGGCTCCTAGCACTTAGTTTGGCCTTCTCTATATAGTTATCTTTGACCATATTTGACATATACTATATTTTTTACTGAGATTTCTTGAAAAAGATATGAGTTATTAATCTCCTCAAAGGCATATTTAGTAAATGTCTAAATATATTTTATTATATTTAATACTCCCTTTCTACAGTTATTAAAGCAGTTATTAGAAATGCCACTGTATAATGAGTGTTAGAAATGCAGAGGTGAAACTAAAACTTGGCATAGGAAATAAATGGACGTGGGACAAATGGATTCATTGTTTTAAGGTAGAGCATCTGATAAAAATGTTTCTAATTCTTTTTATGAGCACAAAGCAAATGAAAGGGAGCTGTATATAAAAATGACATGTGCACTTTTTGTTGTCCCATTGATTGACATCAGCTTCCCAGGTAATGTGTTTTGATAACTAAATATTGCAAGTTAAAAAATAAAGACAAAAAGTGATATTTTCAGCATTGATGAGTGTTACATTCTTGTCATACTAATTGATGTTTTTAACTCTGGTACAAAGCATGGTTTTTGTATTGACTTGATTTTGTAACATTTAACTCAGGGCTATCTTTAAATTTTTTTTTTTTTTTTTTTTTTTTACATTTTATTTATTTTTGATAGAGAGAGACAGAGCACAAGTCGGGGAGGGGCAGAGAGAGAGGGAGACACAGAATCCGAAGCAGGCTCCAGGGTCTGAGCTGGCAGCACAGAGCCCGATGCGGGGCTTGAACTCAAAAACCGTGAGCTCATGACCTGAGCCGAAGTCGGATGCTTACCAACTGAGTCACCCAGGTGCCCCCAGGGCTATCTTTTATATCATTCTTCCTTGGTACATTTTATTTATTTATTTATTTTTAATTAAATTTTATTATTTTTAATTTACATCCAAATTAACATAAAGTGCAACAGTGATTTCAGGAGTATATTCCTTAGTGCCACTTAACCCATTTAGCCCATCCCCCATCCCACACCCCCGCCAGTAACCCTCTGTTTATTCTCCATATTTAAGAGTCTCTTATGTTTGGTCCCCCTCCCTGTTTTTATATTATTTTTGTTTCCCTTCCCTTATGTTGATCTGTGTTGTCTCTTAAAGTCCTCATATGAGTTAAGTCCTATGATATTTGTCTTTCTCTGACTAATTTCTCTTAGCATAAATACCCTCCACTTCCATCCACGTAATTGCAAATGGCAAGATTTCATTCTTTTTGATTGCCGAGTAATACTCCATTGTGTATGTATGTGTGTGTGTGTGTGTGTGTGTGTGTGTGTGTGTATATATATATACACCACATCTTTTTTTTTTAATTTTTTAAAAAATGTTTTTATTTATTTTTGAAGGAGAGACAGCATGAGCAGGGGAGGAGCAGAGAGAGAGGGAGACGTAGAATTTGAAGCAGGCTTCAGGCTCTAAGCTGTCAGCACAGAACCCGATGCGGGGCTCAAACTCACGAACTATGAGATCATGACCTGAGCTGAAGTCAGACGCTTAACTGACTGAGCCACCCAGGCGCCCCTGCACATCTTCTTTATCGATTCATCCATTGATGGACATTTGGGCTCTTTCCATACTCTGGCTATTGTTGATAGTGCTGCTATAAACATGGGGGTGCATGTGTCCCTCCGAAACACACCTGTATCCCTTGGATAAATACCTAGTAGTGCAATTTTTGGGTCATAGGGTAGTTCTATTTTTAGTTTTTTGAGGAACCTCCATACTGTTTTCCAGAGTGGCTGCACCAGCTTGCATTCCCATTCCTTGGTACATTTTAAAACCTAAGTGTCCTGTCTCAACCTATTTTGTTGTATAAGGTACATGTTACTTTTTAAAATGGAAGTGTTGTCTTTTGCTACGTTGTTTCTTAGAATTCTGGAATTATGTCATAGTTGTAAGAAAGTAGGACCTTAAGCAGAGTTTGTTGTTGTTTTTTTTAACCATGGGGAATCTTATGGTGTGCTTTAATAGCCAGACTTTTTTTAGCTTTATTGCAGTATAATTGACAAATCAAGTTGTAAGATATTTAAAGTGTACATCATGATGATTTGATATATGTGTACACTGTGAAAGGATTCTTCCCTTTGATGATTTACATTTAAGTTCTACTCTCTTAGCAGATTTCAATCGTACAGTGTAGTGTTATCATCTATAGTCACCGCACTACATATTGGATTCTCAGACTGTATGGCTGAAAGTTTGTACCATTTTACCACCTCTGTCTATTCCTTCCTCCCCCAGCCCTTGGAAACCACTTTCCTACTCTGTTTCTATGAGTTTGACTTTTATTTTTAGACTCCACATAATATTTTCTTTTTCATTCTTATTTTCCTTAACATAATGCCCTTAAGTCTATCTATATTGTTGTAAACAGAATTTCCTTCTTTCTCATGGCTAATACTCCATTTTTTTATGTATACCACATTTTTATCCATTCATCCGTTGATGTATGCTTAGGTTGTTTCCATATGTTGGCTATTGTGAATAATTAAGCTGGATTTTTATAGTCTAATTCTTATCTTAACAACCAGGTGTGTGTTAGAGATGTGGAGAACATACCCAAACTATAAATCTGACTATCCGCTTACTTTGATAAAAGGTACATATTTCTCTAAAAATTTAATCTCTATGAAAATGCAACATTAATAGGAAATAGAAACACCAATATTTTAAGTTAGGGGTTTTTTAAAATTTTATTTATTTTGAGAGAAAAAGAGGGTGTGCGCGAGCAGGGGAGGGGCAGAGACAGAAGGAGACAGAGAATCCCAAGCAGGCTCAACACTGTCAGCACGGAACCTGACATGGGGCTTGATCTAATGAACTGTGAGATCATGACCTGATCTGAAAACAAGAGTCAGACGCTTAACCAACTGAGTCACCCAGGCCCCTTATCAGTTGTTACTCTTAAATTTGGGACTTAGAGGTTAGTTTTTGGTGTGCATATGTGTAAACTTTTCTATATTCAGCAAATATTTTAGAATTAATATGTATTTCTTTTATAATCTGACTTTAGTGTCATTTTAAAATGCAGCTTTACTTAATAAACTTAATAAAATGTATAATTCTCTTTTAGAATGTAAAGTTCCTTTACAGGTGTTATATTTTTGTAAAAACATCTTTAAGGAGACTGGATAACTTTTTTTGTTTTTCAGTACTGCAATTGTTCTTTTTAAGTTTGATATTTTATTTTAGGACATATTGATGCATTTACTTCAAAGCTTTTTCTGCTAGAAGAAATTACCTCAGAAGAATTAAAAGAAAAACTCTCAGCACTCAAGTAAGAAAGTTTACTTTGTGGTGGGATTTTAAAAACTTGTTAATATGATCACTAATTTTCATTTATCTCTAAATATTGGTTAAATTTAAATCATTTATTTTCAAGACTTTTATACCTTTTATACATTGAGGCTTCCCCTGACCCAGTTTGTGATCCATCTGTATTAATCATCTGCATTTTCCAATTAAATAGAATACCAGTGGTTCCAGTCTTTCTACTTCAGACAGAGCAGGCTAGAGGGAGAGTAGTAGCCCAGCATCTGGGAAGTGCATGAGAGCACACGTCACTCCTTTTCAGGGATGGAGAACAGTACAGTCCTAGACTCTTAGCTCCAAGCTTTCTATTTAGACATCCTGACTTCTAAAAGTTTCCCCTGTGCCACGGATGACTGTACATCAGATTGAAATGAGTTTATTGTGCTCAGGACTCCACGTACCAAAATGCAAAGGAACATAACTTACGAACGTTATCTAATTTGTATGTCACAGCTTTCGAGAAAAGACTGGTGGTAGTATTATCCCCATTTTACATGCGGGGAAGCTGGGCCTTAGAGTGATTTGCTCCAGAGCACACAGCCAAGCTAGAGTGATAACCTTGGTAGTGAAGATGTTTGATTCACCAGTAGGATGAGCACTGTCCTGACTTAGACTGGTTGCAGAGTTCCAGCTTTGGGGCTTGACACAATTTTTGAAGGATTTCAGATTCAGTCTTGAATTCTCTGCTTGTTCTCAAAAATGTCCACTTCTATTATAAGGACTACCTCTTTCAAGGGGTAATTTTTTTTCTTTACATGAATAAAAAATGTTTTCCATGCATTACTCACTGCCTGCCCCACCATTCCCAATGAAACCTATTTTTAAATAAATAGTTGAGGAATGAATTTACGTCTAGAAAAGATACAAAAGAAATATATTTCATTTCCCTTTAACTATCCTGTCACCACTCAGTAGCTTCTCTGGCATCACACATTTAAAATACCTCTCAGTTACTTTGGAAGCTAATTCACCACCTTCTCTAAAAGGCAAGCTTTTTGCAGATTAGTTCTGCTGAAGACTTCTGAATATTCTTAAAGTTTATAATTTGAATATAAAATTGTGATCTCTTTACATCTGATTCACACAGGTCAAATACTTTATGATTGTGAAGAGAAATCAGGAAATGGCAAAAATTAAGTAAATTTTTAAGTCTTTTAATCACATTTTTGGCATTCTCTGTTTTCTATTATTTTATGGGTTTGTTTTTTTTTTTTTTGCTTTGTTAATGAGGGTATTTCTTTCTGAGAAGCCACAATTGTTAAGAATACCTTTTTTTTTTTAACATTTAACTTTACATGAATTTCTTCTGTTTAATAGGATTTCAAGTTTATTTAACATCCTCCAACACATTCTAAAGAAATTGAGTAGGTAAGTATTTTTTGGACATTTTGCATTGATATGTATGATTTTCTTGGGTGAAAATTCATAGAAACTTGGAATATATACTATTAGGGGTAGATTAAAAAAAAAAAACCAGAAATGCAACATTTATTCTATTTTGTCAAGATTTAAATTGTGAAAATATAAATAAAAGGATAATATAATAGTACCCAGCTTACTAGTAAATAAACATTTTTCTGTAAGGCTCTGTTGTATTGGTTTCCTGTTGTCACTGTAACAAATTACCACAAATTTACTGGTTTAAAACAGCGCAGACTTACTCTTTTACAGTTTTGGAGGTCACAAATCCAAAATCATTTTCACTGGCCTAAACTCATGTCAGCAGAACTGATTCTTTTTGGAGGTTCTAAGGTCATAGTCATATTCCTTGATTTGTGGCCTCTTTCTCCATCTTCAAAGTGCATCATTCACATTTCTGCTTCCTTTGTCACATTGCACCTTAATCACATTTGGAAAGCCATTGAAGGTAACATTCCAAAGTTCTGGAGATTAAGATGTGGATATTCTGGGGACCATTAAGGAGCGTAGCCTAGCTATATTGTTTATATATTCAGGATAAGGAAGCAACATAGAGCTGGTGTTCAAAACTCAGTAAGTCCAGAGAAATCTTGAATATGGATTCTCCACCTGAGTATTTTTATCAGACTGTTTCATTATGTGAACCTTTGCATTCCTGTTATGCCCTTACTAAACATAAACTAAAAAACAATTCAAGAGGCTGAACTAAAAGTGAAAAAATCTCAAACTTCTGAGTCTTCTACTTATTATGCAACTTACTATGTTAGTTTCCTTATTTATAAAATGATGGTGTTGAGTATATTAATTTCATAGGTACTGTTCAGTTCTGTGATTCTGTGGCAGAAATTTTATTTTGTGTACTGTGTTCTTCATGTGAAGCACAGTACTTATACATGATACTTGTCAGATGCTTTTTGAAATTTTATTATTGGTATCTTAGTTTGTGTATTCATTTTCTACTGCAGCTATAGCAAATTCCCACAAAATTCATGTTGTAAAACAATACAAATTTATTATCTTTCAATTCTGTTAAGTCTTGCTGGGCTAAAATCAAGGTGTCAGCCAGAGTGATTTTTTTTTTTTTTTTCTGTAGACTCTGGGTATGATCTCTTTCCTGGACATTTGTGAATTCTAGAGGCCACCTGTATTCCTTGGCTTGTTGACCTCTTCCTTTTTCAAAGTTTCAAAGGCAGGTTGAGACCTCACATCACATTGTTCTGACTTCTTCATAGTTGTATCTCCCCGCTGAGTCCCTTCTGCCTCCCTATTCTACATTGAAGGACTCTTCTGATTACATTGGGCCCACCAACATAATCCAGGAAAATCTTACCATTTTAAAATCAGATTAGAACTTTAATTCCATCTTAGTTCTGCTTTGCCAGGTAATGTAATATATTCACAGACTCTAGGGTTTAAGGTATAGGCATCTTTGGGAGGTCATTATTCTTCCTACCATGGTTAGTACCCATCCATGTACATTGCACTGTATGGTACTTTGAAGACACTCTTCCTTGAAGTATCCCATTAATGGGAACAGGCTACCTGGGTGGCTCAGTCGGTTAAGCATCCGACATCAGCTCAGGTCATGATCTCATGGCTCATGAGTGTGAGCCCTGCGTCAGGCTCTGTGCTGACAGCTCAGAACGATTCTGTGTCTCTGTTTCTTTCTGCTCCTTCCCTGCTTGCACTCTGTGTCAAAAGTAAACATTAAAAAATTTTTTTTTAATTTCTAAAAAGAAATTAATGGAACATAACTTACCAGGTTTGTAGGCAGATGCATTTAACTAAAGTATGATTAATCCTTATTTTAAATGATATGGGAAATAGCTGATGTTCTAGCACCTTTGAGCTAGAGGAATATAAAATCCCAAGAAAGCACAGGATGTTAATCATAGCCTTTTGGCTCTTTATGTTGATATACTGAATTCCTTAAAGCTTTCTAAGGAGACAAGGAAAATGTAAATTTGTTGTTTGATAGAAGTGATTATTGTAATGGTAGAGAATGATAATTAAGGTTATGGCCTATGGAGTTCAACCCCCTGAGTGTATATCTAAGCCCTGCACTCAGAACTTTGGGCAGATTGTTTAGTGTCTCTAATTTCTATTTAGCTCTAATATGGGGTGAATAATTAAAATTATGCCTTAAAGATTTGTTGTTGAGGATTCAATAGTAAAATGATTTTTAAGCAGTATAATAGCTCATGATAAACATACCTATCAACTGCTGCTGTTATTTTTATTCTAATAGCACCTCATATTTTGTGATTGTTCCATTTTTTTCCTTCCACTTTCTTTTAAACTATATCATATTCACTTCTATATCTCTTAATCTTTATATTACTGGATACAAAGCAGGTTCTGTGTTTGTTGTGTATGTACACTCCTGAAATGGTTTTCATTATATGTTATCCATGGATTAGAGAATTAGACTGTTTCCCATTAAATTACCAAACACTTAAAAATTGATTGAGATAACAGTAAAAAGAAAGTAATTATATATCCTGAACTTTGGAATAAAAATTAAAATAATTTACTAAAGGTGGCTTAGTCGGTTAAGCGTCCAACGTCGGCTCAGGTCATGATCTCGCAGTCCATGAGTTCGAGTCCCGCGTCGGGCTCTGTGCTGACAGCTCATAGTCTGGAGCCCGCTTCGGATTCTGTGTCTCCCTCTCTCTCTGCCCCTCCCCCACTCGCTCTCTGTCTCTGCCTCTCAAAAATAAATGTAATAAAAAATATAATTGCCTAAAAATCATGAAAATAGTCAAAAATAAGACTTATTAAAACTTATTTGGTCATAGAAGTGTTTTTAGAGGTGGTATTCCCTTCCCATAATTGTTTTCAATTTTACTAATAGATCATGATTGAGAAAATGCTGTTGAAATTGACACAGTGAGCCAATGAGTTGTATTTCCTTGTATGATTTAGCTTGCAGGAGGGTTCCTACTTGTTGTCTCACGCAGCAGAAGATTCTTCACTCCTGATCTACAAGACATCTGATGGAAAAGTTACTAGGACAGCCTACAATTTACATAAAACACATTGCAGCCTCCCTGGTGTACCTTCCAGTCTCTCAGTTCCCTGGGTCCCTTTAGATCCCAGTCTGTTACTACCATATCATATCCATCATGGAAGAATACCTTGTACTTTTCCACCTAAATCACTAGGTCCCACACCACAACAAAAGGTAAGATCTTTTTGGCAATTAAATGTTCCATTAGGTTGTTTATCTGTTTCATTGACAGTACAGTATTTTAACATCCTGTCCACATTTGCTACATTAATCACAATATCATTCTGAAAACTATTTTCATAAGAGTAGATAAAGTTTTATGCTTTACTGAGTCCATTTATTATCAGTGGAAGTTTCTACTTTTGTAAGGTTTATAAGTCAACTAAAGAAAATTCTAATAGTTTGTCCAGTGGGAGCATCCACCTAGTTAAATCCCTGTGTCCCTATGAAAAGCAAAGTTTCATTTTTTTCTGATTTTTATTTATTTATACTGTTTGATTTCATTAAATATTTGAGACAGTTTGCAGAAGAATATATATAATAAAATTACGGTGGTACAATTAAAAGTTGATAAGTAGGATATAGAAAAATAGAAAAGCAAATGTTAGCCATTAGTGAATGCAGCACCTTATTAAATGTAAGCTGAACTGTTAAGGACTAAATTGTGTTTACAAAGTATTGTATAACTCCATATTTATTGAGTTATAATTAACATTACTCTCTTTGTAGAATCCTTCCTAGAAATACCAGTTGAATGACTTTTCCCTGTCTGAAACTTTTGTAAAGCAATGGCTAGAGAAACTCTTCACCATGTCACTCATTCTTTATATCATATAAGATACTCCAGTTTGGGTTTAGTTGTAGGAAGAGTTTTGTTCTGTACAAGTGGATCTGAATGTTCAGGAAGTAAAAACTGAGTGTATTTTCCTTCCCTGCTGCCAAAAATCTTTGAGTCAAAATTATTGTCTGAGTTCCATAATCTTACCAGTATGTGTGTCCTGGAACAGGTATCAGTTACATATTCTATGGATATCTTCTCTTTTTTTTTCCCCCCTATGGTATATTAATCTATGTTTTCAAATCCTTTTAGAAATGGCTGGAATGCAAATATTGAGGATCTTTTTATAATTTAGAGTAATGACGTTGTTTATATTTTTCAGTTCTTTACCCTAATGTTACTGTATGGGAAGATCTTTTTAGAAATGAGAACTCCTTGCTCATTCTTAGCTAACTCTGGCCATGAAAACATATAAATATGGTTAACTAGTTGCTATAAGTGAAAGAATGGATAAAGTTAACATTTTAAATCATTTTGTCTACAGTTCTGGTTTGTTATTTCCAGCTTAAATTTCATTTGACTAGTGATTTTTATAACTTCCTAAGGCAAAATTTTCTTCACTAACTTAAATCTAATTGAAAACTACTTTTGAAAGATTTATGTTCTTTCAAGGATAAAGATTTCCATTTTATTTGGAAATCCTGATTATAGTGTCTCATCTGTGACATACAATTCTGTATGGGGGTGACTTATTCCTTTTTGGTTTAATACTTCAATACGATTCCATATGTTCAGGGTTTGGCCATATAAATACAAAAGTAAACAGTTCACTTATATGTATATGACCGAGCAGTTGCTGGTTTGTATTTTTTAAGACACTTCATGTATTCAGTGCCAAGGACAAACCCTTAGTGAGATTATCTAAGACGCAGCTGTTAGGTCCAGTAGGCAGTTAGATAATTAATGCTTGGTTTGATATGTTTTCAAGTCCTTGAAAGTTTTTGGTCATCTCTTACACATCTCGCTACAATCTAGCTTTATGTCTGGTGGGAATTACCTGACCTTCCTCCCTGACTTCCTCCTAACCAGGCCATGGGAATGGGACTCCAAGTCAAGGTAAACAGACAGGGTTTCTAGCCTTAGCAGCAATAGGAAAACACTAAAGCTTCAGGAAACCTAAGGATGTAACACCCTACATGAAACAAAAATCACATATTTAATGGTGTAAAAACTCATACAACAAATATTCCTGTCTCTGATATAATCCTTTAGTCCCTAGTCCACTTGCAGTTCTCATCTTTGTGTAGTGCCTTAAGTACTAACCCTGAGAGATACCACAGTGGAGTCTATATCTGCCTCTTGCTTCATGGAGAGTGCTTAATAGGAGGATTCCCCTTGTTTCCTCTGCCACTCCTGACTTTTTCCACTTTCAGTACTTTTGCAGAGGCTCTGTGCCCATCCCTTTTCTGTTTCTACAACTTTGGTAATAGATACTCATTAGACACACGCACACACACACACACAAAATTTCACGATGGAAGTTTGACAATGCTTACTTTCCTCAGCGATATAGCAGATACAATTTAGGGTCATCACTATACTCTTATAGTAAATATCAGCTGAGTGGGGAGTGGTATAGATAATCTGAAAATCACAGCCCTTTTCTAATCAGCGCATTTGAAAAGTTCATCAGATTCGGACAGACACTGGCAGACTCAAATCCCAACTGGAGTTTGTCCTTTCTGGTCATCTGATGGTAAACTAAAAAATACCCCTGAAGAGATAACATACTAGGTTAGGGAAGCTGGAGTCTGATGCATCCTGAGTGAGCCAGTAGCCCGTTAGAGCAATGCTAATAATATGTCTCATATTTAGGAATATGAGTGTGCTTGGAGTAACAATATTACCCATCACCACCAGGTCTGGAATTCACTGGACAAGATGCGAAGATACAAAGGGTGCAAGGTGGCCAGGGAAAATAGAAGCAGAAATGGACAGGTCCTGGGGAGATGGTTTTAGGCTGTATAGCCTTGGCCCTTCTCTGCAAGGCCTGAGTTTCTCCATTACCACTTGTCAAAACTATGTTCTCTTAGTGGCTAAGGAGATGACGGAATTTCCAGATCTCATCTTCAGCAGGACTACAGTTAGCAAGGGATTGTGTGCTAAGAATACGTCTTCTCTCTTCTGTAGGCTGTGTGGACTAGAAAGTGAGGGTGGGCAGCTACTTTTGCTGAAGAGGAGTAGATATTAAGGTAGCACCAGCCCCCCACCAAACTTTCTTCCTCCCACTTCCCTTCTTCCTTTTTTCCTCTGTTGCCTCCTTCCAATTTTTTCTTCCCATTTTTCTTTCTTGCAAGAATCTTCTCTTTCAGCTTCTCAAGTTTTCCTTTTTACTTGGGTTCTTTTTTTGCCTTCCTTTTTTCCCCCCACATTTATTTTCCCTCGTTTTCTCTGTAGACTTGGCTATTTTTCTTACTCTTTGTCTCTTTCTCCATTTTACAATTTTTCCCCCTCTTAACCACCTCCGACCTTTTTCTTGTATTTCCTTTCTCTCCTATCGTTTTTTTCATTTCTACCTTTCTCCTGTCCTTTAGTCTTTATTGCAAACACATTGCTCAAAAAGCCTGTCATCCTATCATTTTCTAATTTAACATTTCAGCCTCTTCCAGGTTTAACACACAGAGTAGTTTCTCCCTTCACTTCTCTCCACCTACCCTGATCTATTCCTTCTGTGATTGCATTTGAAAGTTTAGTACTTTACACTGTGTCAAATTAAAGTTTGTTTAGAAGCAGCCAGGTGGCTGGAGATTAAAAATATATAAAGGACTATTTGTAAGGTAATTAGTACATATATAAATAATATGGAGTTGACTGTATATAAATATGTTGTAAACATGTTAAACTATTTGTTTCCTCTCTTAGGTTGGTGGAACAAGAATGCCTACACGCAGCCGCAGGAATCCAGTTTCCATGGAAACCAAAAGTCTGCCTGCTCAGCAAGTTGAAAATGAAGGAGAAGCTCCAAATAAAAGAAAAATAACTTAAGGACTCTGCCATGGAAAATGAAGAAAAACTGGTTTTAACAATGTTCAATTTAGAAAAGTTGGAGGGGGAAATATACCCAGAATATCACTGGACAAGATGAACATTTTTCTTTCAGTGTCCTTGAGAGTTCTTAGAGTGCCTTGAAAAAATATGTTGGCTATGTAAAGGAATGTTTCAGCTAAAATGGAATGTTATACTTTTACCACTTGACGTTTGAAGAGAATCTAGATATGTTTTAACATTATCATGGCAGGGAAACATATAGAGGAGAAAAATATTTTTATAGTAGACCTTTTCCAAAAACTGTAAATAGGAAAATCATTTGCTTTTTTTCAAGAGCAATATTTATCATTGTGTGTTATGTTAACAATTTGAATTATATCACCAGTCTGTTGAGATTGGCTCAAAAAGCTGAA
The DNA here is from genome assembly GCF_023721935.1 of Panthera uncia. Taxonomy (NCBI): domain Eukaryota; kingdom Metazoa; phylum Chordata; class Mammalia; order Carnivora; family Felidae; genus Panthera; species Panthera uncia. Next base: position 100,350,839 of record NW_026057582.1, on the reverse strand, counting down.
TCTTGGCACTGTCAGAAATAATTTTGAGCAACATAAACCTTGCTTCTGATGCATTGTGACAGTTTTTATATACTATTTTAAAATGATTGTTGCAAGTTAATAAAGTTAATATCTTTAAAAACTTGATGCAATTTTATTGCAGAAGCCAAAAATTAAAAATAAATAACTCCATGCCTCTGAAAAGTCACAAGTTAACAGTTTTCTTGTTGGTCAACCATCAGTTTTTAAAAAAAAAAAACCTTCAAAAAATAAAAAATAAAAAAATAAAAAATAAATAAAACAAACCTTCTGTGGCGTTATAGGTTTGGTGATGAATACCTCTATCTCTTGGCACAAATTTCAGCTGAGTGTTAAAATATGCTACTGAAAGCAGAGATGATCATGTTTTCCAGAAAAATCTCATTATTTCAACTGATAAGGTTAATATGTGATACATCATAAGCTATTTTTTTCTTATCTGTACTGATTAAATTTCCTAAGACCACAGGAGATGAATTTGGAAAAGCTCATCATCCACTGATGTTACTGTAGCCAATTTGGACTTAAGAAGGAATGGACTTATTTAATTTTTGTATCTTGTTCTTTAATGTGCAGTGAAAGTGTCAGAAATATGTGCACCGTTTGTAAAATACATGTTTTGTAATCCAAAGTTATATCTGCTTTGTTTTTGGAATTTTTAAATGTGTTTTATGCTAGTATAAGAACTAGTTTGAGAAATCTTCTTAACTATTATAAGTAACAGTTGAATATTTTTATTCTCAACTACCAAGTTTTGTTTTGATTTTTATAATCGGTTATAAAATATTTTTTAATGAGTAATTATTAGTAAAATTGTTTTCTGTATTTTAATATGTAACTTCCTCATCCTACCATTCCCCTTTTTTTTTTAATGTTTATTTATTTTTGAGAGAGAAAGAGCACGGGGAAGGGGCAGAGATTTCAAAGCGGGCTTCCTCCACGCTAACAGCCGAGAGCCCAATGTGGAGTTCAAACTCACATATCACAAGATCATAACCTGAGCTGAAGCCAGGTGCTTAACACACTGAGCCCCCCACGCACCCCCTGCCATTCCCTTTTTAAAACATTGAGCTTTTTTTTAATGGACTTGAGCTTTTTTTTTTTTCAACTTTGTCACATGCTTCCATATCCCAGACATATTTTAGTTGTGAATCATTTGGCAGTGAACTAAGGGAGAGGCAGGGATTCCCTTGGAATTTGCTCTTTTAAAAAAAACTAGACGATGATTTCGTCAGACTTCTAAATACCAGAAAGACTTGGCTTTCAATTTTTAATATTATTTTTTACTTAGTAAAACGGGTGGTCCCACAAGTGATTATTTTGAAATTATCTTAGCCATAAATTTGAGTAACCCTGATAAATATATAAATCCAGCCTTAGTTTTTCATTTGTGCTTAATCAAGTCTCTTATAGCATGTATTTGATCCTGTTTGTGCTTTTTCCTTGATTTTTAGTACAACCATACCTCCTTTTATTGCACTTTTCTTTGTTGCACTTTGCAGGTAGTACTTTTTTTTTTTTTCTGTTTTACAAATTGAAGGTTTGTGGCAACCCTGGGTCAAGCAGAGTCAGTGTTGGAAAGAATGCGATGGACCTGGTTTGCTTACACCCATGGTGAAGGTATAATTTATACGTACCTCTTGGAAAACATTTAGTTCAGGAAATGTCTGAGTGTATTTGTGTGTCACACAGTCTTAAGTAGGTCCTCCTTTGTTACTGTCATATTCTTTTTTCACATACCATAGTACTTGTTTATTTGACTTACTGTCTTCTTGAATAGACTACAAGCTGTGTAAGAACAGAAGCATACTTGTTTTGTTCATACTATGTCACAAACACCTAACCTGGTATTTTGTCTTATAGTTTCAGCTTAATAGATAGAAGTTGGATGGATGCCTAAATGAAGGTCTAGGTATCAAGGACAGATTTTATTTTTTCCAGGAGCTCACATTCTGGTGGAGGACATAATACTAAACTATGTGGTAAGTGCTGTGATAAAGTAATATAAAAAAGTCATATAACCTGAACCTGATAATTAAGGCAAGTTGTCTGAGGTGAAGCCTGAGGTGAGTCTTTTTGAAGTGAGAAAGGGTTATAAGGAAAGAATGAAAGATCTTCCACATAAAAAGAAAGAGGCATATGCAAAGGTGAAAGATGGCCAGATTGTAGGCTCTGAACTTGGGATTTGAGAGGAAAAGCTATTGGACAGGGACAGACATGCCATTCCATGACATTTGAATGTTGTGCCATTTGGGAACTAGTAGTAAATTTAAATAAAGACAACATGAGCAGGTAGTCTTTTGAAAAAGCTTGATGGCATCAGTCTAGAGAATGAAATAGAGGTGGGAAAGACTATAGGGAAAGAGAAAAGTTGAAAAGCTGTGTTACAATAATTGAAAAATGGTAAAGGCCCTGAATTAAAGCAATAAGAGTAGGGCTAGGCTCAAGTGACAGGAGAATAAAATGGTAACTTAGTGAAGCAGTTGGTAGGAAAAGTCAAATACGGTTTCCAGAGAAATCCCAATTTCTCATTTGGGATACTGGGTAAATTGTGATGTTACTTATTGAGAGGGAGGAGTACAAGTATGGATAGGAGTGGAAAGATTTCAGTTAAAATGTTCGTTTCCTTTCATTATTCCTTGGATTCTGGGTTTGGATGCAGTATTGGTTATATATTGCTGCAAAATAAACTACCCCAAATTTAGTTCGAACAACAAACATGTATTAGAGTTTCTGTGGGTCAGGAGATGCAGCTTAGTTGGGTGTCTCTGACTTCAGGTCTTTCATAAAGTTGCAGTCTGGCTGTTGGCTGGGGCTGCAGTGATCTCAAGGTTTGACTGGGGCTGGAGCATCTACTTTCAAAAAGGTGAAGCCCCTGTTCCACTATTTGTCGTCAGGAAGCCTTATCCCCACTGCTTGTACCTCTTCATAGGTCTCCTGGACTATCCTCATGACAGCAGGTGACTTACCCCAGAGTGAGCTATCCAAGAGAAAGAGCAAAGAGGGCACCCAATGTGTTTTTGTCTTAGAAGTCAAATACTATCACATCTGGCATATTCTCCTCATGAGATACAAGTCAGTAAGTGCACACTCAAGCTCCACCTCTTGAAAGGAGGACTATGGAAAGAATTTGTGAACATGTTTTTAACTATCTCAAATGTCGTGAACATTTTAGGGATGCAGAAGAAGAATTCGGTTTGAGGTGGAGAAAAAAGAAAGGACACTGTTTAGTGTCTTATTACCAGTATGTTGAATCTAATAGAGGTAGTTGACATCAAAGAGGGTTGATAATTTGAGTTTTGAACTCAGGAGCCTGATCTCATTAGTACGGATTTGGGAATCGGTATGTCTGTGGTGACTGAGAGAAATAGATAAGGTAACATAGCAGAAATGAGCATCACGAGAGGAGGATCGTGAAAGGAGCCCCAGAGAAAACCATATAACTTCAGTAAAAGGAGAAGTTTCATTAAAGTGGCTAGTATGGAAATCAAGTGTATAAACATTAAGGAATAAGTTGCTGGACAGTTTCGAGGCTGCATGCGGTCTCTGCTATCTCCTCCTGACATTGCCAAACAACCATGTCATCAGAATCAAGCAAAAAACAAGCCCACAGTGATCCAAAGTGATGGAGCTCCATCCGAAAGGAAGCATAACCATTCTGACAAAGAACAGGAAGGTAAATACTAGAGCGAGGAGGCTGAGGCAGACCTGTGGGACCCTGGCAGAGACTGAGCTGTGCAAGTACACACAGGAGTTGTGGAGGCTCATGGCTGAGATCCGGGAGCTGAAGAAGATGAGAAAAAGACTGAGATGGAAGATGAGAAGATCCAGAGCTGTGTGCATTTCATGACTCTGAAGAAGCTTAATCGATCAGCCCATATCAGATTGAAGAAGGCAAGAGATCAGACCCATGAGGCCAAGTAGAAAGTAGATGCCTGTCACGTGCAGCTCCAGAACCTGTTGTATGAGGTGATACACCTGCAGAAAGAAATCACCAAATGTCTGGAGTTTAAGTCGAAGCATTGAAGAAATTGATCTGGTCAGTTTAGAAGAGTTTTATACGGAGGCTCCTCCAGATATTAGCAAGGCTGAAGTCACCATAGGAGACCCTCACCAGCAAACCCTTGCATGTCTGGACTGGGAGCTGCAGCAGAGGAAAAAGCTGACAGAGAAGTACGTAGAGTGCCTGTCCAGCAAGGAGGAGATCTTCAAGGAGACTGAGGTAAAGAAGGGTACCTCAGCAGCCTCCAGGCTTGCCTCAGTAGCATCATGCAGGCTTCCCTCCCAGTGTAAGAGTACCTATTCATACTGTTTGACCAGGCTCACAAGCAATATGAGACAGCTAAACACCTACCATCTCCCCTCTATATCCTCTTTGTCCAGGCCGCTGCATGTAGGCGGGCCTGTCATAAGACATTGTGGCGATTGAAGGCAGTGTGGACAAAGCCAAGGCTCTGTTTAAGCCTCCTGAAGACTCCTAAGATGATGAGAGTGACTCTGATGCTGAGGAGGAACAGACCACAAAACGCCAGTGGCCCTCACTAGAAGTTCAGTTTGATGACAAGTGCATGGAGATGCTGAAGAGGCACCTGCTGCCTGTCATGCTGGACCTGAAGTGCAAAGATGACAGTGTGCTTCACCTGACTTTCTACTACCTCATGAACCTCAACACCATGACGATTAAAGCCAAAGTGATGACCACCACGGAGCTGATCACCCCATCAGTGCAGGTGACTTTCTGTCTCCTCACTCAGTCCTGAGCTGTTTGTATCCAGGAGATCACAGAAAGAAGACTCCGAATCCAGCCATTCAGTATCAGTTTCAGTGGCATCCTGACTTTGAGAGACTATGTGCTTGACGCATATTTCTGGGTACAGAAGCTAGGTGACCTCCTCTTCCCACAAAGAGTAGCCTCAGCACACCGTGATTGCTGAACACTTGCCGAGCACCAGCCACATGGAGACCACCATGAAACTGCTGAAGACTAGGGTGCAGTCCCACCTGGCCCTCCAAAGTTTGCATCCTTGGAACATGGCATTGAACCAGTTACCAGTGGTTGACAGTACCTCTTCCCTGCAAAGGTTGTCTCCCGCCTGGTGAAGTGGGTCACGATTGCCCATGAGGATTACTTGCAGCTACATTTCACCAAGGACATTGTGGAGATGGGACTAGCTGAGGACACCAATCTCTTCTCCTGGCACTCATGGAAAGGGGCACAGCCAAACTCCAGGCTGCCGTGGTGCTAAACCCCAGCTACTCCTCCATCCCACCCATTTTCCAGCTCTGTCTGAACTGGAAAAGGGAGAAAAACAGTAGCAATGATGACAACATTCAGGGCATGGAGAGTGAGGTCATCGTGTGCTATAGGAGCTGTGTCCCTCAGTCCAGCCATCAGCTCTTGACCAACCAGCTGTAGTGCCTGTGTGTGCTGCCGGACGTCTACCTGGACGTGGAGAGCCATGACGACAGTGTGGAAGAGCCCAAGGAATTTCCCCAGGAGATGTGTCTGCGGTTTTTCAGGGGTCCCCGCAGGATGAAGCCATTTAAATATAACCAACCTCAAGGATTCTTCACAGCCTGTTGATTCTTCCTGGCCTCTGCCTCTGCTCTCTGCTCTAGCCCACTTGTGGCTCTTGATACTCTCCAAAGACAGGATTTTTATTTATAGCCTATTAAAGTATCACTTGACCAAGTAAATAAATAAACATTAAGGAATAGTAGAAGGTGAGATGGAAACAATGAAGCTCTTCATTGCCAAATGATCACCAAAACTTGGAAATAGTTTCATTAGTTGGATCTTCTTTTGCAACTGCGAAGGAAGTTAACCTGTTCCATTCCATTTCTCCTTGGATTCTGGCTTTGGACATTGTAAACATTTTAGACATATTACAAGGAGGCATGGGTTTAGGGTAGAGAAGGGAAATAACCCTTTAGTATTTTATTATGAACACACTAAATCCGAAGTGTCTCACTAATTCACATACTAAGATGTTTGTTATGTGTTACAGGTACATGGTACCTTTTTAATCAAACCGTAAGAGTGTTTGATACCAACTGTGTTTTCAGCACAGAGCCTGCTTTGGGTCCTTCCTCTCCATGTTCCTCCCCTGCTTACACTCTCTCTCGTTAAAATAAGGCACACTGCATTAAAAAAAAAAAAAAGCATAAAAAAGTATTTGATATCAAGATTTGTTGAGATTGTTACTGGGATGTATGTAGAAATAAAGGAGATGTATCTCAATGATCCATTCTCACCATGTTACTTTGGCTAATGTCTAAACTTATCAAGGTATGTAGGGGCAGACACACAAAGCATCTATCTGGGGATTGGATCTGAGCTGCCAAGAAAAAGTTACTGAAGGAGTTGAGGCCCAGATGTCTATTTCTAGGACGAGAGGCTTAGATTGCCTCATCAAATAGGAAGATTCAAACAGTACAGGGTTTGCCTTGGCATACACGTTGGCTTTCAATATATGAGCTATTGTTAGAAAGGGATCAAGCAAGGAGCTATTGCTGTCCATGCATAGAGTAGCCTGGTTAATTCTCTAAGGAACGGGAGGAAAAGCCACAGTGTGAATTAATCAGTGTTTTGAAAGTGAAGAAACCTAAAGAGTCTGTGATTAGTAGGTTGAATTCCTCCTTCCCTTTTCTTGAGCATCTGCATTTCTTGGAGGGGGAGGGGGAATCTTTTCTCCAGCCCCTATCCTAGGTTTGGCTTACCCAGAAATGTACAGCACAGGAGAGTATATGCATGTTAATCATAAGAATCACACTGCAGTAAGGCAGTGCTACACTGATGCCAGGGATTGCGGCTACCCCAAGCCCTGCTTTAATGCAACATCCGCTCTAGCCAGCTTTTACCAACACACAGATTAGCCATCTAGTCCCTGCCTGCATGCTTTTGCACGTAAAGCTCTACCTGCTTGGATTTATTATCACCAATTGGAAGTTTCATTAGAGTGGCTAGTCAGTGGGAAATCAGGTTTATAAACATTAAGGACTAACTAGAAGGTGAGGTGGAACAATGAAATTCTTCATTGCCAATTGATCAGCAAAACTTGGAAATGATTTGATGATGCTTTTTTGAGCATCTATTGGGGGTAGTACATTATGCCAATTTCTTGGGATTTAAAGATAAATAAGATTGGTTTTTTTGGTCTTAAGGGTAGTATCTAATCTTGTTGGAGAGATAGATGTGTGCAATTAGCTGTAATACAGAGCAGAATTTAGCACAGTAGTGCATAGGAATAAGAAAAGGGGGTGCTTGACAATAAGAGAAGCTCATGATAGAAATGACCTTTATATTTGGTTTGAAAGACAAGTAAAATATTAATATGGACAAAAAAGGAAGCAGAAGGGCACCTGGGTGGCTCAGTCAGTTGAGCATCCGCTTTGGCTTGGGTCATGATCTAACAGTTCATGAGTTCGAGCCCCACATGGGGCTCTCTGCTGTCAGCACAGAGCCTGCTTCAGATCCTCTGTCCCCCTCTCTCTCTGCCCCTCCCCCATTTTCGCTCTTTCCCCCCCCCCCCCCTCTCTCTCTCTCTCTCTCTCTCTCTCTCTCTCTCTCTCTCTCTCTCAAAAATAAAAAATAAAATGAAAAAGGAAGCAAAGCATTACATCATGAGTAAAAATCATGAAAAGTGCTGATTTTCAAGAATAGCAAATATGCTCATGTGACAAGCATGAGGGGGAAAGAAGATAAATGGGAGATGAAGTGGAAGAGGTAAGTTAGAGCCTGAGTGTGGAGAGTATTATTATTCCCAGATAGTTTGATTTGATTCCAAAAGCAGTGAGGAGATGTTGAAGGCTTTTTGAGCAAGATGACATCAATTTTAGGATACTTACAATATAAAGAATTATTTAGAGAGAGGAAAGACAGGAGGTGGAAACTCTATGAATTAGCAAGTGGATGGAAAAGGTGTAGATTGGGAAGTCATTTAGTTAGCAGCTGTCAGATTTGACCCTATCCCCCAAATGAATGTTCACCTCATATAATATAGTCACAAGTAGGTAATAGACACTAGGTGTTGGGAATACAAAGATGAATTAAAGGTCATGGCACATGAAATAGCTTGTGTGTGTGGAATTAGGAAATGAAAGTTTCAAAGACAACTGAAATTTTTAGCCTGAGTGCTGCCACTGACTTAAATGAAGATATCAGAGGAAGAAGGTGGATTTGGCAAAAAGACAACTAGTTATGTTTTCAACCAAATGTCAGCAGTACAATTAAGGTGATGTCCTATGGAACCTGTAAACTCAAAATGTGGGTCTACAACTTAGGGGGGGAGAAGTATCACTTTTGGGCTGATAAACCAGGAAATTGGGGCTGGCATGTCTGGGACCATGCTGGCCTTTTCTTTCTTTTCTTTCCCCCACTTCCTCTTTACTAGGGCGAAGAAACTGGGAGTTTGGTTATATACTAGATTAACTGAGCTAATAAATACACTGAGAATCATGGAGAAGGGGAAGGCAAGAATCAACCCTGTAGTATTGGACTGGAATTGGAAGTATCAGAATGAATCCATGGTACTTAATATACAGAGAGAGTGGGAGAAACAGATATAGCTGTGTGTGTGTGTGTTTGTGTGTGTGTGTGTGTGTGTGTGTGTGTGTGTGTATGAATACATAGTTTCTAACTCTGCTGATAGAGCCTAGAAGCAATGATACTCTAGAAGCAATGAACACACTTAGTGCCCAGATCTTGGTTTCTAAATTCTCTTCTTCACTAAAAGAAATCAAAGCTCCTTGGAGAAATTATTAATTCCAAGACTGAGCAGGGAGAATACAAGATGAACCTGGAGCATCATCCTGCACCAGAAAATAAGAAAGTGCTCAAAGAGTGATGGGTGCACGCCAAAAGAACCCAGGAACTAGCTTAAAGGAGTTCTTATGTCTGGGAACATTTGAGCATGAGATGCTGACAGTAATGTTTTATAATGCTTTGAGTAAAACAGTAATCCACAAGCTCATCCTGGCATAAAGGAATAAATAAATGGGGAAGAAGGAAATCCTCTGTTCTACAGTTGATTTATTGCCAACCAATAAATCCAGAGGGAATGATGGAATCAGAAAAATCTATTTGCAATCATTATAGAAATAATTATTTATCTAAGAATCCTTGAAGGGTGCTAAATATGGTGGGTGAAAACTTGATGGCAAATAGAAATATTCACATAGTTTTAAAGAATCTCCCTATTAGATAGTTATTATGAAGTATAATATACCTATTTGTTTACCTAATCCTGAAGAAATCTGGCAGAAACTATCTTAACCAAGAGATTAAAATTAGAGTCATCAGTAATGAGACAAATCACCAATGTATGTTTCTTACTATGCACCAAGAAAAGCACAACATTACTTAGGTGGTATATTACTGTCTGACTCACTCAGTGTTACTCTATTTCATTTTAGATAAACAAAAGACATACAAATTCAGATTAAACAATTTGAGAGAAACCGTATATCAAAACCTCTTGAAAACATTCTACCTGGCAGCCAAAACCTGTCTGGGCAAATCTATTTTTCTTCCTGGTGCGGCAAAAAAAAACAAAAAACAAACAAAAAAAAAAACAACACTACTCTTTCACACAGTTCTGAGATCTGATCATCTGCAGGTAATGTTCCCCGATGCCAAGTAAACATAAGACATCCACAATTTTTCGAGTTGTTCTTCCAGCAAGCCTTTGCCCAACTTACTCTCCAGAAATAAACTATAAGGTTTTTTGGTTTTAGCCTGTTAGACTCCAAATAAACAAAGAGGATATTGTGTCCAGAACCAGTTTTACTGACTGCCTGATTCTCCATGAGATATTATTTAAATTTCCTCCTGAAGTGTGCAACTCAAAGTGAGAAATGAGTCCAGAGTAAATGATCAGATGACTGCAGTCTGTTTAAAGTTAACATTTCTCGACGACTAAGATATAGAATGTATTTTACAAAGTTTGTATTTTGTTCTAACACTATGCACACAGCAGTTTTACTAATGTGAAAAATAAATAATGGAATGCATTTTGCAAGTATAATGTCTGCCCTCTGCCCCACAAAAAGTGATGCAGATTATAATTTCCCAAGTGCCACAACGGGCAGCTGGCACTAGTCTCTGTCCAATTCCAAAATGCAATTTCGTAGAATTGCACAATGAGTTCTTTTGAGTTCAAGAAGAGGGTGAGGGAAAGTGAAATCACAGTGCATGAGACTTGAATGTCTCTGTGTATATGTGCATGTTGGGAGGCTAATAAAGTGGTGGGTCAGTCCCTAATTCAGTTTGGCTTTTTTTTAATGCTACACTCTAGTGCCTGAAAACTTTTACTCTTGAGGAGGAAGGACTGTGTAACTTACTAAGTGCCTAAGGCCAAAATGTCATTTTGCATATTAGGGAGTGCTGAGTTTGCTGTCAGCCAAGCCTTTTCTGCCTCCCAGGAGCCGGTGCTAGAGTTAATTCGCATCCAGCAGTTGGGGGAGTCTTTAGAATGTTAAGACTGTCAGCTGCAACTCAGAAGTATGAGAAGTTGAGTCTCAGAAGTAGGCAGCCCAGAGTCAGAGTTTATTGGAAGAGGCGTGGGGTGTGGAGAGGAGGCGGAAGTAGGGAGCTCTGAGTTAGAGTCTCCACTCCTTCATTTGCTAAGGGCTTCTCTCTCCCCTCTTTGAGTTTCGGTCTTTTCATCTGTAAAATCCTGATATTTATACCTTCCCAGCATATTCTATAGGCTCTAGTGGCCTTCCAATAAATATTATAAGAAATGGCTCTAAAAGTTCTTTTTTTTTTTAATTTTTTAAATGTTTATTTATTTATTTTTGAGACAGAGAGCATGAACAGGGCAGGGGCAGAGAGAGAGGGAGACACAGAATTGGAAGCAGGCTCCAGGCTCCGAGCCATCAGCCCAGAGCCCGACGCGGGGCTCGAACTCACGGACCGCGAGATGGTGACCTGAGCCGAAGTCGGACGCTTAACCGACTGAGCCACCCAGGTGCCCCTAAAAGTTCTTTTTAAACTGCAGGTCACATTGGGGGGTCTGGGTGGCTCAGTAGGTTGGTTGAGCGTCCGACCGGCTCAGGTCACGATATCGCGGTCTGTGAGTTCGAGCCCCACATCGGGCTCTGGGCTGACAGCTCAGAGCCTGGAGCCTGTTTCAGATTCTGTGTCTCCCTCTCTGACCCTCCCCCGCTCATGTTCTGTCTCTCTCTCTCTCAAAAATAAATAAACATATTTAAAAAATTAAAAAAAAAAACTGCAGGTCACTACGTAAATGTGAAGTATCATCAGATCAAATCCAATGAAAGATGTCTTTCCATCTAAAACTTGAAAGGAGTTTGCCAGACTGGAAGGGAAATTTCAAGCTCAGGGACAAAGTAGAGTCAATGTTCGTTGGTGCAAACATGGAAAGCATGTTGGAATGGCAAGTCATTGGTGTGGCTAAGATATGACCAGGGTGCCTTTGGTTGAAGGGACCCAAAGGATCTAAGAAAGCATGCTGGGGAACTTGTCACTGAAACGCTTTGATTGCCTTAGAGACTGTGGCATTGCCTTGAGGTGGGGAATAAGGAAAAGCTTTTTAATTTTTTAAAGTATTTTATTTATTTTTGAGACAGAGACAGAGTGTGAGCAGGGTGGGACAGAGAGAGAGGGAGACACAGAATCCAAAACAGCCTCCAGGCTCTGAGCTGTCAGCATAGAGCCTGACGTAGGTCTTGAACTTTTGAACCACAAGATCATGACCTGAGCTGAAGTCAGACGCTCAACCAACTGAGCCACCCAGGCGCCCCAGGAAAAGCTTTTTAATGGAGGTGGCAGTAGAGATGGACAACACGGTTGAGCTTCTATCATGGAAACTATGGCAATATATAATGTGTAGGATAGATTTGGGGGCAGAATGGAACGTAGGGAAGCCTGAAGGCAGGAACATCTGGGAAGGCTATTTTTCAGTCTAAACTGAAGGTTCTGGTGATCCATCTTACTTGGCCATCTGTCACCTCTGTTTTTGCAGTACCAAATAATGCCTGCCACGTTTGGGAGAATGTGGCCTGATCTTAAATCTCCTGGAGTTGGACAAGTCAGAAATGGAGTGATAAGTAGGGCAGACCCTCACACGAGCTTGGTCAGATGCTTTCTCCTTCCTCCACAGCCCCAAGTTAAATGGAGTAAGGATTTCTTTGTGAAAAAAAATTATTCTTTGGGGCATTAAACTCTAATTATATCATTTGGAAGTACACTGTAAATCTGGAAAAATGTTGGTATCCTCCCAAGAAAGTCATTTGAAAAAAAAGAATGGTTAGCTCTTTAAATGCCGCTTTTACCTAGTTGGTCTCTTTCCTAACCTTTTAAAACTTGGACTCTGGGGTATACGAAAGAAAAACAAAATGAGCCAAGCAGCTGAGCCCAGATGCCCAAACTGAAACCCAAATTGCCCTCCCTTTAGAGGCTTGAGGGCTGGGGTAAGTCATGCTATGGGCTCCTCCCCAGAACAGTTTAATGTTTGTGGGATAATTATGTTAATGGTAAGTGTTTAAAACGAGTACTCTATCCTTGAATGAGAAAGTTGACTTAATCAGTTAAAATAGTAACATGTTGACCAGTTCTGCCAGCTCATGTGGGTCTCTACCATGCCTCCTGCCCCTCGTTCCTTTCCAGTTTCATATCTGAGAAGGGTATGAAGACTTCAAGTATTTTTTTTTCACAATACAGAACAGTTAACTTTATTATGTGCATTACTTATTAATAGACTAATTTGTTAAAAAACTAACAGAATCAATGTTAGTGATTCTGAGAAAGATTTCTGTTTATGAAGGAAGAGTACCACTCGAGGAGAGTGCTCAATCTTTGTGAGGAGTGATTGGCAGGGGTCTCTAGCCTGACTCTGCATCCACTAATTCTGTGCCTCCTCTTTTTCCTCTCCAGGTGTCCGGGGTCATATCTAAGTTTGTTCCAGCCATCCAGAATACTCTACAATGCCCCCTGGCTCTGGAAGAGGAAAGGGACTGACAGTGTTAACTGAATCCATTTTGAATGAGACATACATCATGCCAATGTCATTCACTGGAAACTGTAACCAGCTTGGTTGGCTAGTCCCTTGCCCATGGAATATTGGTTTTTCAGACTTTTTTTGATGTATAAGTACCTCAACCATAGGTATGTCATTACTGAAGATTGCATTTCAGTCCACTATATTTTTGGACGTTGTCACAAAAAAGTACCTTTTTTGTTTTTTAATTTGAGGGGGGGATGTGTGCATGAATGGGGGAGAAGGGTAGAAGGAGAGGGAGGGAGGGAGGGAGGGAGAGGGAGAGAGAGAGAGAGAGAGAGACAGAGAGAATCTCAAGCAGGCTCCACACTCAGTGTGGAGGCCAACATAGGGCTTGATCTCACAACCCTGTGATCATGACCCGAGCCAAAATCAAGAGTTGGATGTTCAACCAAATGAGTCATTTAGGCACCCCCCCAAAAAGTAATTTTAAATTGTATTACATGATTTTGAATATTTAGTATCTCAGGAACTCTGAAAACTTTATTGGACTGTTAGATATTCACTTCAGACCTCGTATCGGAATGATCAGACTTCCTTAAAACCAGAAAATCAATACTGCTGACTCCATCAAACAATGTAAGTAAGTAAGGGCTTAATCATGGTTTCCTGTATTTTTAACCCCAGTTGAAATTCCTACTATCCTTTGCCCATTTAGTCATGAGCCTTGGCTCAGAATGACCTCTAGCTGTTCAGCTCCTCTCAGTAGACCCAGATTTGCCTTAGGCTCTGAGGAAAATACTTAAGTAGAGGAGTTCCAAAATTTTTTTCAAATTTTCACATTAGTGGCATCAACCAAATAAATATATACCGTCTCTAGTGACTATTCCTTTTTACCTGTTTTTATACCAGAATGGTTTGCCTAAAAACAGTCACACCTCTGCATTGACATTGTCCACAGATACAGAATACATGGGATATGTGTTACATTTCCTCTTCTGTGGTTACACAATGACTTCAAATAGCTATGAGTAATTGAATGGATTGGCCAAGACAGAATGTCTTACTTCCTTTTTCTAATGGTTAACTGTATTCGTTATTCTCACATTGGGCTTCCCTGTACTTTGATTTCATGTCTCATACATTTGTCAAATTGTAATTACTTATTTACCTCTACTACACCTTGAGGTTGGAGTTACCATTTTTCCTATTATGAGTTTGCTGTAGTCCTACCCTAGTGCCTGGCATATAGTGAATACTCAATGTTTGTTAAATTGAGTGAATTTGTCTTGGGAGTTCCTTGATTTTTATAGTTAGGTACTGGCTGCTTTTTCAAGACATGGACGATCAAAATCAACTAGGCATTTATTTGTACTATTTTAATAAGCATTTTAGCAGTTTCATAGAAAAGATGTGTAAAACATTTGATGAAAAAAACATTCATGTAAGTGATATTTACAGAGGAAAGATGGGGGCACTCAATGTAGGGACACATCCTGGGAACAATTTCTCAATTAGGAGTATTGTGAGTTACACTGTTTTTTTTTTTTTTCATTCTGTTTCAATCTTAACAGTTTTTCTTAGATTCCTTCCTTTGGAGCTACAGCATAACCTGAATATTAAAATTGTTTTCTTTACCCCACCCTAGTTGCTATAGCTGATGAGTCATAGAAACCAGAGAAGGGAAAGACCAGTGAAATCATCTGGTTCATCTCCAAATTAGGGAGTGGAGGCTTGGGATTTGGGGAAGACTAACCTCTCATTTAAAAAGGGGGGAAAAAAACCAAAAAACTGCAACTAGAGCTGATTAGAGCAGCTCACCCATCTGTCTGTCTTTTGCTTCTAACCCCATCCTGAGATCTACCCTATTAGAAGACAATCAGGAATTCTTTCCAAGGGCCCCAGGAATACCAGATGCCAAAGTGTTAAGAAGCTGAACTAAAATTGTACTGCCTGAGTAATAAAGTTGGATTATGAATCTTCCAAAGATTATTTTAATGGAGTCTTAAAGAATTTGAAACTCTGTTTTAGTAAGACTTTATAAATTTAAGAGCTAGCAAAGGACTTACAGATGGTCTGGGCTAACGTGTGCAGTTCCCAGATGGAGAAATTAGGATGGAAATGATGAGATTACAGGTATGCCTAGGTCAGGAGTACAGGCCTCCCAATCTGTTTCTCTTTGTGTCAGAATAGCCCAGGATCCTCCCTCACAGTGCTCTCCTCCATCATCTTCCTCTCCTCCTCCTTCTCTTTTGCATTATTTGAAGAAATGGCATGAATGATTTACCACTGGTGCCTACTCTTCATGTCACCCGAGTCCAGGTATCACATGTCCTTGGGCCACAGAGGCAGGTACATGCCACTTTGGCCCCACCTACAGCCTTTCTACCACACTCCTTACTTCCCTTCTGCTTGCTTCTGTGTTGTTTCAGCTACTGAACCTTGGCTTCATCTCCTGTCCAGAATCTGCTCATGTCCTGTGGACTTTTTAACAAGTCATAGTGTCCTTTGCCCCTCCCTTGGTACCTATCTTAGATCTACCCCACTGCTGATGTTCCTCCATAGCATCCTGCACCGTCTCTGGTCTCTTGGGTTACAAAACTGGCTCCATACTGCTTTTTGCTAATGTCCCCTTACAGAGTGGGGAGGAATATTTGTACGCTGTCAGTAGTGATAGCGTCTGCATACGTGTGTCCCCAGGGTAAATCCCCTTATCTAGTTACCTGAGTGTATCACACATTCACATTATTAGAAATCTAAGTTCCTTTGCAGCATTAGAGATATTCAGCAGTTTCCTGTTATTTTTATTTTGATAATATTCTACACAGACTCATTTTACTATAAAGTGATGTTTCTTTCACAGCCATAGCTATACATTTGAGTAACCTAAGGACTAAAAACGTGCTGGGATCCATGATCCAGCGTGTGAACTAAAGCAACAACTATATATGGATATATTCAATTACACAAGGGATACTCTTCCCAATTTGGACAAAAATGGAATGTAAAGAAATGGAATGGAATGAAAAGAAGAAAGCTGATCATATTTGATAAAAGTCATCTAGTGATCTACTTGTAAAGTGTTACAATTTTGTTAAAGTACTTGCGTTTAGAAAGTCTATTATGCTTATTTTAATGAGTAGATAAAACCTGTTTATGTCTAGTAACATCCATGTGCACATACATGATTAATGTGCCTAAATATACTACATTTGCACATTAAGGAGTGAGTTTTAGAGCCCAAAGAGAACTTGAAGATTTTCTAGTCAAACCTGTTTTCTGCAGTTTGGGGAAGGCTTATCTCTGCTCCATGAAGCTTCAGCTGAGATGGCTCAACTGGAGACTGGACGGTCCACTTTCAAGATGGCTCACGTAGCTGGCAAGTTGGTACTGGCTGTCAGCTGAGGACCTTGGTTCTTCTTCATATGACTTTCTCCACAGGTTACTGCTTGGGTTTCTTCATGGCATGATGGCTGGATTTGAAGGCAAGCATCTCAAGTATGTAAGGTAGAAATGCATTCATGATCTAGCCTCAGAAGTCACACAGAGTGATTTCTGCAGTTAGTCTGTTTGTCAAATAGTTCATGATGCGGTTCTGGGATATGGGGATACACTCTTCCCCTTGATGGAGAAGTGGCAAGATTCTAGCAGAGCATATGGGATGGGAAATATTGTTGTGGTTATCTCTGGAGAGTATAACATGTTCTGTCTTCGGGCTGTCACAACAAACTACCATAGATTGTATGGCTTGTAAACAACAGAAATTAAGGGGCACTGGATGGCTCAATTGGTTGAGCGTCCAACTCTTGATTTTGGCTCAGGTCATGATCTTATGGTTCACGGGATTGAGCCCTGCATTGGGATCGGGATCTGTGCTGGCAGCATGGAGCCAGCTTGGGATTCTCTCTTTCTCTCTCTCTCTCCCTCTCTCCCTCCCCCTCCCTCCCCCCAAACCTCAAAATAAATAAACATTTTTTAAAATCTCTATTAAAAAACAGGGTGCCTGGGTGGCTCCGTCAGTTAAGGGTCTGACTTTGGCTCAGGTCATGACCTGTGGTTCACGAGTTCAAGTCTCACATGGGGCTCTGTGCTGACAGCTCAGAGCCTGGAGCCTGCTTGGGATTCTGTGTCTCCCTCTCTCTGCCCCTCCACCACTCATTCCTCTCTCTCTCAAAAATAAATAAAAATATTTTTTAAAAATCTCTATTAAAAAAACAACAGAAATTAATCTCTCACATTTCTGGAGCCTGGATAGTCCAGAATCAAGGTCTGTTGAGAACTTACTTCCTAGTTCATAGATGGCTGTCTTCTCACTGTGACTTCATGTGGAGAAAGGGTGAGGGAGCTCTGTGTGGCATCTTTTATAAGGACACTGATCCTATAGGAGTGCTCTGCTTTCATTTCCTAACTGCTTCCCAAAGGCCCTAACTCCAAATACCTTCTCATGGAGGATTAGGTTGCAATATATGAGTTTTGGGATGAGAAAAACACTCAATAAAATACAATAATTTTTTGCTTTCCTGGAGGTTTTTATTTGATAGTTTTTCTTGACAGTCTCACTAATTCATTCCCAAACGACTCAGTAAAGCTATTCATTTCTTCTTAGTGCCTTCAAACACCTTGGGCAATTACTTCCTCCCACTCCTTTGAGGCCTCCTTGCTAGAGCCTCCAGTTATCTTCTCCAGTCTAGACTGTTTGCTCTGTATACCTGCTGCATAGTTGTTCTGAGTTCTCTCCTCCTCATCTTTCTGAGATTTCTTTTCACATATTTTTGCATTCAGTCCCCAGTTGTCTAGATCCAGTGCTTCCTATTTTTGCTTTATTCTCTTGTTTTGGTGGAGCATGTCATTCAGGAGCCTCCGAAGAAAGGGTATGTAATGTGTAATGGGATGAATGGTGATGCTCAAATTATGTGTCCATATCCCAAGCCTCAAAATCTGTGATTATTTCCTTATCTGGAAAAAGGATGTTTGCAGATGTAATTAAGTTACAGATCTCAAAATTAGAGCATTCTTGATTATCCACGTGGGTCCCAAATCCAATGACAAGTGTTCTAATAAGAGACAGGAGCCAGGGGTAGGGAAGGTGTCTGGGTGGCTCAGTCAGTTAAACATTAGATATCAGCTCAGGTCATGATGTCATGGTTCGTGAGTTCGAGCCCCATATTGGTCTCTGCACTAGTAGGGGCGCCTGGGTGGCTCAGTCAGTTAAGGTCTCTGCACTGACAGTGCGGAGCCTACCTGGAATTCTGTCTCTCTCTCTCTCTGTCCCTCCCCAACTTGCTCCAGCCCATTTGCTCACTCTATGCTCTCTCGCACGTGGACATGCACTCTCTCTCAAAATAACTAAATAAACTTAAAAAAAATTAAAAAAGACAGAAGAGGAGAAGACAGAAACAGAGAAGAAGACCATGTGAAAATGGGGAGATACTGGAATATTGTAGCCACCAGGTATGCTGATAGCTACCAGAAGCTGGAAGAGACAAGGAAGGTTCTCTCCCAGAGCCTCCAGAGGGAGTATGGCTGTGCGGATACCTTGATTTCATACTTCTGGCCTCTGGAACTGTAAGAGAATACATTTCTGTTGTTTTAAATCCCGAGGATTGTGATAATTTGTTATGGCAGCCCTAGGAAACAAACACAGGGTCCAGGGGTATAAATAGCATTTTTAAAATTCTTTCTTTCTTTCTTTCTTTCTTTCTTTCTTTCTTTCTTTCTCTCTCTCTCTCTTTCTTTCTTTCTTTCTTTCTTTCCATCCAAGTTAGCATATAGTGCAATAATGATTTCAGGAATAGATTCCAGTGATTCATTCCCTATGTATAATACCCAGTGCTCATCTCAACTGTCTTCCTTAATGCCCCTTACCCATTTAGCCCATCCCCCCACCTACAACCCTTCCAGGAATCCTGTTTGTTCTCTGTATTTAAGAGTCTTTTATGTTTTGTCCCCCTCCCTGTTTTTCTATTATTTTTGCTTCCCTTTCCTTATGTTCATCTGTTTTGTATCTTAAATTCCACATTTGAGTGAAGCCATATGATATTTGTCTTTCTCTGACTGACAAATTTTGCTTAGCATAATACTCTCCAGTTCCATCCACGTAGTTGTGAATGGCAAGATTTCATTCTTTTTGATTGCCGAGTGGTACTCCATTGTGTGTGTGTGTGTGTGTGTGTGTGTGTGTGTGTGTATACACATACATACCACATCTTCTTTATCCATTCATGTGTCAAAGGACATGTGGGCTCTTTCCATACTTCAACTATTGTCGATAGTGCTGCTTATAACATTGGGGTGCATGTGCCCCTTCAAAACAGCACTCCTGTATCCCTTGGATAAATACCTAGTAGTGCAGTTACTGGGTTGTAGAGTAGTTCTATTTTTAATTTTTTGAGGAACCTCCATACTGTTTTCCAGAGTGGCTGCACCAGTTTGCACTCCCACCAGCAGTGCAATAAAGATCCTCTTTCTCTGCATCCTCCCCAACATCTGTTGTTGCCTGAGTTGTTAACTGAGGCATTCTGACTGGTGCAAGGTGGTATCTCATTGTGGTTTTAATTTGTATTTCCATGATGATGGGTGATGTTGAGCATTTTTTTCATGTGTCTGTTAGCCAGCATTTTTGAAAAATGTTACTTATGCATGCATCCTTGATTTACAGTGGGATGGGTATAGAATTCTAGTTGCAAACTAATGACTTCATATTTCTTTCCTAATACATTTATAAGTTGGCATTCCTCTGTAAATAAGAGCTTCCTTATCCTGTCTTTTGTGTATTTTTTTAAACTATCAATTTAGACAATTCAGTGTACTATAATCAGTTCCTATCATTTTTCCATCAGTTCCTATCATTTGCTCAGATTATCCCAAAATTTAGCGAGGAGAGCCCCTTAAAATTGGCTTTTGTGTCTTTTTGATAAATTTTTTAACACAAAGCTCACCATGTATTTTCTCTGCCCCATTTCTGGAACCAGCCCTTTCTCCTAGCAGAATTGTTTCATTTACTGGAAAATAGTATTTAGAAACCAAGATTTGAATGCTGAGTATAATGCCATTCTTATTTCTTACCCTTCATGTATGACCTTTAAAAATTTCTGGACTCTTTTAGGAATTTCTCCCTGTTTCCATCCAGTGTTCTGAAATTTCATGGTAATGTGCCTTTGTGTGTTAGGCTTATTTTGTTGTTGTTGCTTTTTTGTTTTTTTCTATTTATTGTGACTTTTTCAGTGTAAAATCTCATGGCCATCGGTTCTAGAAAATTGTCTTTATTTCTTGATGATTTTCTTCCCTTTGTTTTACCTATTTATTCTTGCTAGAACGCCTATTATTTGAATGTTAGATTTTACAAATACTCTTTTCCTCTTCTGGCCACATATTCAAATACAAGCCATTATTATGTACTGATTATATGCAGCAGGGCTCAGAGAAATAACAGCTAAATGGTTAGAGAGACTTTAAGCCATGTAACAGAGGACTTGGAGCCAGCCTTTGTGTCACTGAAAAAATGGTGGTATGTGAAAAATATGGTGTAATGGAAAGGCAGAAACATATATTCTAGTCTCAGCTCTGCCACTTACTAGTTTAAGTACTGTGGTAGATTGTTTGCACAAGTGATTGCCAACATTTCCTTCTACCCCTCTCAACACCTGTCACTTCCTTTATGAAGAGGTAGAATCTATTTCCCCTCCCCTTGAATTTGGGTTAAATGACTTGCTTTTTGAACAGTGGGATACAGACAAACTGACAATGTTACCGTCTAGGCCTGGAAGCTTCCACTTTCATTCCTAAAAACTATCAACTACCTTGCTGCAGAGAGGCCCTTTTGGATCTTCCAGACTCATCTGGGTCTCCCTAGCCACTGCTAAATAGACCAGAGATGAGCTGACCCAGTGAATTCTGCCCTTTGCAGAATCATAAGCAAATGGTGGTGGTTGTTTTAAGCCTCTAAGATTTAGAGGTGGTTTATTTCCTAATATCAGTAACTGAAACAAATTAGTACCAGATATGGAGTGTTGCTGTAACAAAAACCTAAAATATGTGGCATTGACCCTACTGCCAGGCAGTAACCAGACCGTAGATGGTTAGTGGATGTTGAAAGAGTAGTGAGGAGGTTGGAGAAAAAGGCTATGTATTGGCAGAATGTTTAACGCTACCATTGCCTATGGTAACATCAATGATAGAAAATGTGCCCAATGAACTCTGAATCTAGCCAAGGAGGTTTCCAGGAAGAATCCTGAGAATGGTCATCTTTTTGCCTCTTAAGATTAAGTATAAGAGGGGGAAAAATCATTAAAGAAAGATGTTTGGTTTCCAAACAGAATTGTTAGCCAGTACAAGGTTTACAAAGTAAGAAATGGCCTCGGGATAAAGATCAAATCATGTGTGGCTACAAAACCTTCTTTTATTTTTAAGATTTCAGAGAGATTTAATGCGGTACTTTGAAGACTATCTCAGGTCTTTTAGGAGTCTTAAGTGCTTTGGTCCAGCCTGACAAGCACCAAGTAGAGAGAGAGGTCTGTTTAAAAAAAACTTTTTTTTATGTTTATTTATTTTTGAGAGGACAGAGCGTGAGCAGAGGAGGGACAGAGAGAGGGGGAGACATAGAATCCAAAGCAGGCTCCAGGCTCTGAGCTGTCAGCACAGAACCCTATGTGGGGCTCGAACTCATGAACCGTGAGATCATGACCTGAGCGGAAGTCAGATGCTCAAATGACTGAACCACCCAGACACCCTGAGAGAGGTCTGTTTTTAGCAAGCATAATACATGTGAATTTTGGAGCGTGGAGTTAAACCTCATTACGATTTACAGAAGACCCATAATGTTTTTGAGAAAATTGTATTGGATATAAATTTTGGAGCCTGGAATGAACTTCACTAAGATTTATAGAAAATCCACCGAGTTTTAAAGATAATTTTTATTAATAAAAGAACTGTCAGCTTGGACACAAACAGGACAAAACGAAAAGTTTCTGGACCTTTGAGTTTCTACTGGCATGAAGCATATTGAGAGAGCTACTCAGCCACAAATATGGGCCATTCTTATTTATTTATTTATTTATTTGTTTGTTTGTTTATTTATTTATTTATCTATCTATCTTTATTTTTGAGAGAGAGAGAGACAGAGTGTGAGTGGAGGAGGGGCAGAGAGAGAGGGAGACCCAGAATCCGAAGCAGGCTCCAGGCTCTGAGCTGTCAGCACAGAGCCCGATGCAGGGCTCGAACTCACGAACTGTGAGATCATGACCTGAACTGAAGTCGGATGCCCAACTGACTGCACCACCCAGGCACCCTAAATATGGGCCATTCTTAAGGAAAAGGAAAGACATCTCAGACAGTGTAGTCAAGAGGCTGAAAAGCAAAGCCCAACACTGAGAAGACAATGGATTGAAGCAAGGATCAGCAAACTACAGCCCATGAGGCCAATCCAGCCTGTTGCTGTTTTTGTATAGCCTGCAAGCTAAGAGCCCTGGCACCTTCAGCTTTTGCTTCTTGAAAAGCCAGCACCATTACTACCCTGGTGTAGAGATGAGGACCTGGAGGATGAGAGACCAAGAGACAGAGAGACCTAGCCTGCTCTCAGACGTTCTAGCAACCCCTGCTGAGTCACTAGACAAATGGGTAAAGCCACTTTTGATTTTCCAACCTTAGTTGAGCTGCCCCACCCAGCATCATGTGCAACAGAGTCAAGCTGTCCCTACTGAATCCTGTCCAAATTGCAAAATCATGAGTAAATAAGCGGTTATTTATGTTTTAACCACTAAGTTTTGGTGGTAATTTGATACCCTGCAATAAATAACTTGAGTGCATTATTTAATTTCTGGACTGGGTAGGAGATTTTATTTGGGTTTCAGGTTCTTCATCTATAAAAATAAAGGATTGGGCAAGTTGGTCTTGAGATCCCTCTCTGCTCTAACATTCTGTTACTGTGTGAATAATTCTCTTCTATTATTCTATCCTTTTAGTGAGTGCTTATCATTGCTAGGTAGGTATTATTAGCCGTGTTGAGGTACAGCAGACAAAGTGTGAGTAAAATAGAGGCTTTAGGGGTCAGTATGCACAACAGTAGACCTCATCTGAGATCCTTTGTAGTAAACATCCTCCCCAACTATGGGGGGAATAGAAAGGAAAAAGAGAATCTTTGCACTAAGAGATTAAAAAGTTCTTTTATACTGGCAGAATTGGTCCCACGCTTCTCAGAAATAGCAAACCATGGCTTCTAATAGCTTCAGCTTTATGATACTATCAGTGTAAATTTCTGTAGCTTGAAGCAAACTCTGGCTATTGCCCAGATCTTTATGAATTTGCTGAAGTCGTAACTAAGATAAGCAAAAAAAAAAAAAAAAAACAAAACAAAAAAAACAAACAAACAAACAAACAAAAAAAACCCACAAAAAACAAAAACAAAAAAACATTCTTTTGGATACTTGGTGGCTTTAATGTATTCCATGATTTGAATTTAATCTTATGCTGTGTAGAGGCCCCACCACACACAGGTAGGAATAAGAGGCTATGCACCATGCCCTGAAAGGAATAGAAAAGAGGTAGAATTCTGTCCACCTGTGTAGTCTGTTTCCCTTTCTGTTCCAAAATGTTCTGAGGAGTAGGCAGATAAACACAATTTCTGCCTGTAAGGCTTTCAGCCTAAATTTAAGAGCTGTATATAAATGTAAAGGGTGGTGGTGGGGGGGGGGGGGGGGGGTGCCTGGCCGGCAGCCTGAGTTCTTGGTTGTGGGTTCGAGCCCCATGTTGGGTGTAGAGATGACTTAAAAATAAAATCATTTAAAAAAATGTAAATCAGAAATTGTACCAAAAGAATTGGTTTATTTTCTATTTGTCCTTCTGATAGGGCCTATTATGTATAATTACAAGGGAATGAACTGGGTAACAGTGAGCTCAGGGGTGAGTGTCCATAGACCCCCTTTGTGGCTAGCCTGCTAGGTTACCGTGAGCATGGCAACCTGTGTCTCTTTGCTTTCCTATCATTTTCTGATTCCTAACAGTGAAATGAGGCTCAACTGGAAAGTGAAAATAGACCTTACAGTAGATGGAAGATTAAAACAGAAGCACGAGAAGCACGAGGAGTAGAGAAGAGTTTGGTAACTGGTGAGAAAGGAAGTACTTCAAAGGTGCAGGGAGACGTCCTTGGGATTCTTAGTCAAACATTCCTGCTAGTTTGAAGTTTGAATGCAGTATTTGAGTAGTCACACACAAAATCACGTTTGCTTACATGTTTCCACTGTGGCTTGTGGAAAATAGCAGGGGAGAAAAAGCAAGAAACTGAGCAAAACCAAAAAGGCTGCGGAAGAGCGGCAGTTATGAAAGAGGGAAGGGAGGAACTTCTTTGTTGGAACTCGAGGCTCAAAGCCACCGGCCCCACCCAGTCCGGACGGCCTGCCACGAGGACGCGCAGGGTGCGGAGCGGGGTCGTGCGAGGCGTGGAGAGAAGCTGAGCGGACCGCGCTCCGGAAAACGGGCTCCTCCCGGGCGCGAGCGGGGTGGGATCTTGGCTCCTGGCTTCGGCCTCCCACCCGCTCCTCCCACCCCAACCCTGGCTCCGGGCCCGACTTCCCGCTGCGAGGCCCCGGAGAGCCAGTCTTTGCAGGGCAGAACCCGGCGGATCGCCCGCCCCACTCTCCTCCCGGGAACTGCTGGTCAGAGGTTAAGCTAATATGTTTGCAGACGGTAACGGAGAGCTTGAGCTGGATGCCAACGGCCCCTGTTGAGGGGAATCCCGATTTATGTTTCTTGGAACAATTCTTCCTTCCATTGCACTGATGCCTAAAAAAAAAAAAAGAAAAAGAAAGAAAGAAAAAGTGACTTAACCAAGCTCCGAGCCTACTAAAGACTTGCTAATTTATTAACTTAAGCCAGGGCTGGGACTCGACGTGGCGCTAAAAAAGTAAAAGGAGGGAAGAAGAAACGAGCTGATACGTGGGCCTCAAGGAAGCCTCATTGGTGTTTTAATGGAGGGCAGGGCCGTGGGCGCGGGGGCAGCTCCCGCGTGGCGCTGCTCCGGAACGTTCCTGGGCGAGGCCGCCCCAGTGGGCGGGCGGGTCGGGGAGGGTGAGTCACCCGGACTCCGGGTGGGAGCGGGCCGGGGGAGGCGGGGCGGGGCGGGCCTCGCCTGCACCGCGAGGATGTGGCGGCTATAAAAGCCCCACCCAGGGCAGCCAGCCCTGCTGCACAACTGGGGACGCTCGCTGCTCTCGGCGCCCGGCCCAGGTAAGCGGGGCGCGCCCCGCCCGCCCGCTATGGCCCCGGGGCCACCGCGCTAGCGGGGCGGGGAGGAGCGGAAAAGGAGGCAGACGGCCTGGCAAAGAGGCTTGGGCCACGGGAACGGCCTCGGGAGGCCGTCCAGGAGAGGGGGCTGGAGGGACGGTCCGCACGAGGTGGAGAGCGGCGCAGTAGCAAGGTGGTCTGGGCAGGGGTGAGGGGGACCAGTTGCGCCCCGGCGTTGGGGGTGCGGGGCAGAGGGAGGGGGTCGGGTATCCCCCCCGCAGTGCTCCCTGGAAGCTTGGAGAGGGGCGCCAGGGAGGGGAGCGGAGGGAGGCCCTACATTCCAGACGCGCCGGGCGCAGGCGGTGGGCAGGGTGTGGCTGCTCGGGTAGCCTCGGCTCCCAGGCGGGGCGGTCTGGGGGGCATTTCCCTCCACGTTTAATAAAAGCTTTACGGCCATCTAGAAAGTAACCCCCAGCAGTTTCAAGTTACTTTACTTGAAAAACAAAACAAAACCTCGCCTTTGTGGAACTTGTACCGACCCGAAGGAGGAAAGCAGCTGGCGGGGGGGGGGGCGGTTTGGGGTGTGGGAGTTTGTAGTAGCAACCTCTCTACCCGATAACACGAAACAAAGAAGGAAAAAAAAACTCAGCTTATTCTCCTTTGCCTAGATTATCTTGTAGGAGAGCAACTTTTGATTTCATTGTTATCTGGAGAGTATCTTGGTTGACCATTTTTTGCGTCAGGAAGTAAGTGTCCCCCAAGCTTGGGGGAAGGGAAGGAAGAGGGTTGTCCTTGACTGTTACTCCCGGTGATGCAGCAGTGAGTCTAGGGACCAGGATACAGAAAAGGGCGTGGCCCCCTGGGCTGCTCCAGGCAGCTGGGAGGCCGGTCTCAGCCCCTGGAGCGGAGGGCTGGATTCCATCAACTGGCTGTTGAGAAGGTAGGGAGGAGGACATCAGTTTCCTTACCCATGAAAGTGGCTTCAGGATGCTCGCTCTTACCTACACAGGGTTATCATTGAAGATTAAAAAAAAAAAAAACACATTCAAAAGTAAATATGTAAAGCATACTGAAAACACGAAGTGCCCCACAATTGCAGATTGTCACTTTTCGGTTAAGATTTGCCATTTTAATGCTGTGGGTATTCTGAATCTAAAAGAGCAGTGGCTTCATGGGTACAAATGGTCTTTACCTAAAGCCATAAGATCCTAGAGTCAAGGAGTCTGGGCCCCTGAGCTTAGACTGACTCTACTGATGGATTCTGTCCAAAAGTGGGTTCTGCTGTGCTGGTCTGGAACTTGGAGATTTAGAATGCAGAATGCACTTTCTCATTGAAACAATGTTAGAGAGGTGCTTAGGTTCCTCATTAACATGGATTGTATCTAAATTCTGTACTGATAGTACATGCTTAATTTGGTGGCGGGTGATGGTGAGGAGGAAAGGTGGGAGGATAAAGGAGGGTATGTGGGTAGGAAGAATAAATCACTGAAATGTCATTCTGGAACTTTCCTTAATTTTAAGGTTGGCCCTGATTAATTATTTTAATTGGAAAATTAGATCTTTGCCCCCTCTCACCCCCCAATTTGTTTTTTTTTCACCTACCTCCTGTGTCCTTAGTGCCCCCCTTCTCTGACATATTGCAGAAGCCATTAGGCTTATCCAGTCCTGTCTTCCCACATCAGTGTACTTACACCCAGCTAGAGACTACCAAATTGAACCAGTATTTATGAAGTTAAGAGTGGTTGGTGATCCTGAAATCCTCAGCAACCCAAAGGAGTTGTATTATTTAAAAACCAAGAAAAGCTTGTTAACCTAAACACATCTATGCTTTATAAAGTTAGAGGCTATGGAATTAAGGAACCGCATAATTACAACATTCAGGTGTTGTGAGGGAAGATCCCAGATGAGGCCAGGTTCAGAGAGGCAACCTCTGGAGAGGAGTCCTCTGGCCTGTGACATTAACACATTTCAGTTTAGCACTTCTCTTTCTTCTGAGTCCATCTCTTATCTAGATGCTTCAGGGGTTTCTCCAAAAGTATCCATCACATCTGTAGTAAAAGGGTGTGACCATCAATGTGCATTTTTGTGATTTGGAGACTTCCTGGATTTTGTAATTTCCCACAGAGCCAAACAGCCTATCTGTGGCAAATGCCCAGGAAATACTGCTTGCTCACTGGCTTTGATTAGGTTCTTGGTCTTGGATTGCATCTCAGTATTTAACATTTTGTGTCTTTCAGCTATTAAAGGACTGTATTGATTGACATTATGCTGGCTCTCACGGCCATTAGTTTCCTGACTAATTTCTGATTTAAGTAGTTTTCTGGGCAAGGTAGGTAGCCTTCTATAATTGTTATTGATTTTGAGGGCTGTAGGCTCTTTCTGCACCGTCGGAACTGGAATCTTGCACTAACACACTCTTGCAGGCTGTGGGCCTGCAGAGGCATTTTTTGTTAATGGAGAGTGGGCGGGTCACAAAAAGGAGTCCCAGGGTCTCCTGGGCTGCTTTGAACATCCATTCATTCCACAGCATTTATTACGCATCTATTATGTTCTACTCACAGGTATAGGTACTGGGTATAAAAGACTGAACAAAACAGACAAAAACCAAACAAATAAAACCAAAACAAACTCTGCTCTTAAGACTCCAAGTCTGGCAGGAAGTGAAAGAAAACAGACAAAATAAGTGAATTATATAGATAGTAGTTGGATTTTGAACTTTACATTTTCCCAAATGAATATTTAGTTTCCAAACTTGGTGAAAGCTCATTTCCCCTTTAATCCAGCTGTTCCACAAACCTGAGCATCATATTTAGCTTGCCTGTGGCAGTGACCTTTAAAGTTATAGTGACTTAACCTGCCTTCTGGATTTGATTGTTAGAATTAAATAGAAATGGAATCCTCCTCTTTTTTCTTTTTTTGCACAAAGGACTCCACCTCCCTCATTTTCCCTGGTGCCACACCCAGTTCTAGTTAGAGGCTACATCAGGAAATTCCAGTTCTTTAAAAAAGTTCTTTCCACCCGTTCACTGGTATACTTTTCCTTCTGTTGCCAGAGACAGTCTCCATCTCTTTTGTTGGGAAGCAGGTCATCAGTAGGGGTCAGGAGATGCCCAGGCTTGTTTTGAGTGACTCCACTGAGATTACCTCTGAATCTCCCTTCTGGGGTACACCCTGAAACTTTAAGTCCTCTGCTCTCAGTCTTATGAGAGAGAAGTCAGTAGCATCCAAGTAGTCTGAGTTCTAATCCCAGTTTTGGTGTGGGAAGTTCGACTCAAGGGAGTGGCTGTGATCTAGAGTCCTTGCTCTTTGTCTCCTGGCCACACCCAGTGTGCACACTCTTAACCCAGAGGGAATGGGAGTCCAGAGGCCACTTGCAGGTCCTCGTTTCCACCTCCTTCCTTACATTCCATGCTGTGGGAGATGCAGGTTACATTTCCACATTGTCTAGGGGACAGAGCTAGAGCCCAAGTGACCCTAACAGCACAGAGGTAGGGTGCTGCGGGTTGGAAGGGGCTGTATGTCAAGACAAGAAGGAGGCTGCCCCTGAAGTGATCTGCCAGGCTTTGAGAAGATTTGCACAGAAGCTGGCCGCTTAAGCATCCAGCTCAGAATATATGGAACTGGAACTGCATTTGGGATGTTTAGTCTGAAGGAGAGAAAGAAGACTGAGCAAGAGTGCATTGAAATAGGAGACATAAGTTGGAAAGACCCAGTGTGTGTAAACCATCCGTAAGTGCGATTGAACGCCAACTGTTAGCTAGGCACTGCGCTCAGACCTGTGAGGAAACAGAAGTGAATGTGACAAACCCTATGAGCAGATACAATGGAAGACCACCTTCATATACAGGGGACAGGAGCACAGGGCAGGGAGAGGTGCAGGAGAAAAGTACATGATTTTTTGTATCCTGAAATCTCATGAGGATGTCAGCTGATCAAGATTGGGTGTTCCCAGAGGAGGGAACTTGAAGAACTTGGGCATAGACGTAGTAGAACTGTGCTCAGTGTATTTGGGGAAGGATTACCAGTCCAGTGTGACTGCAGTGCTAGGGGTGTGTGCGTGTGTGTGTGTGTGTATGTGTATACACACACATATGTATTTGTATGCGTGCGTTCGTGTGGGGCTGTGTAGGAGATATTTATGGAAAGGTAGGTAGAGTTCAGAGTCAAGATCTTGAATGCCGAGTTTAGACTCTTTCCTGTAGGCATCAGGACCCCATTAGAAATATAATAAGTGGGTCATAAAACATTGAAATTGAACTGTAGATGTGCAGGCCTTGATTTCCCAACCCTGAAAGTGTTTCATGCCAGCTGACTTCATTCTTCCTGCCAGTTTCTTTCCACCCACTCCAAACCCACGTCAGGGGACTGACAGAGAATCTCTGAGAACAGGAGGCTGCCACGTAGGTCTGTAGGTAGCAAACAGACACATCCTGATACAGGTCTGGCAGCAAACGAGCAAGCCAGAGCAAGTGCTGTTGTGTCCGCCCTGCTCAGTTAGATCAAGGCCACTGGGCAGAATTCCAGGATTTCTGCGGAATGACTTGGCCCTGTGACTCAGGCATTGATCAAGACCGTAAAACCAAGGAGAAAAGTATGTGTTTTCAGGAATGTTCTCTTCAGTAGAGATGCTTTGGGGTGGTGGGGTGAAGAGTAGACGGAGTACAATATGAATTCCACGCCCAGCCCCACTCATGCATTCCTCCTCCCCACTTTTGGTTTAAAATCCCAGTCTGATCCTGTGGACCTGGAACTCTGCACAGGAAAGGTTTTGGTCGGGAAACGCAACTCTCCACACTCCCAACCCCACACATTTTCGCTTTAAAAATCCTCATTTGTATCATCCAGTTCCTGATTGATTCATCATGGTTGCTAGGGCTGTGTTTTGTGGCAACACATCAACATGCCACGTAAAAACTGTAAAGTGGGTGTGTCCACGAAACTGCTGGTTTATACTCAGATTTCAGATTTGTGCAGACCAGCCCTGTTGCAACATGGTTTTGTTTGTTTGTTTGTGTGAATTAGTATTTGGGTTTTCTGGAGCTGGTTCCTAATTCCTTTTAGTAGGACTTGTTTTTGATTTGTAGTGTTGACTCTTGGGTTTGCTTTGTCTGTTTCAACTTTTTTTTGTTTGTTTTTTGCAAATTTTGTTTTAATTTTCTTTTTATGGGAATAGTTAAACCTGTTTCACTTGTACCATTTTTATTACTGCATGTTTGAAGTGAAACAGTAAAATATTTTTAAAAATGTAGGGTTTTTTTAAAAAAACAAATCCTTAAGTATCTTTTTTTAATAATCTTTTTTACTTGTTTTGAGAGAGAGAGAACATGAGCAGCAGAAGGGGGGCAGTGAGAGATGGGGACAGAGTATCTGAAGTGGGCTTAGCCAGAGAACCCAGTGTAGGGCTCCAACTCAAGAACTGTGAGATCACGATCTGAGCCGAAGTTGGAGGAAGTTGGAGGCTTAACCGACTGAGTCACCCAGGCGCCCCCTTAAGTATCTTTAAGACAGTCCTTATGTTAAATGTAAAAGATTGTTTTTCGACAGCTGCACAGATTTCATTTTTTTTTTAAATTTTTTTAACGTTTATTTATTTTTGAGACAGAGAGAGACAGAGCATGAACAGGGGAGGAGCAGAGAGAGAGAGAGACACAGAATCTGGAACAGGCTCCAGGCTCTGAGCCGTCAGCACAGAGCCTGACGCGGGGCTCGAACTCCCGGACCGTGAGATCATGACCTGAGCTGAAGTCGGACGCTTAACCGACCGAGCCACCCAGGCGCCCCTGCACAGATTTCATTAATGTCTGGCTTTGTACTCTAAGAGCTTTTCCAGTCAGGCAGTTAACTGTCTTCTTTCATTAATATTTTCAAGGCCAGAGGAAAAAACTGTTCCCTTTATGGCTGGGGCAGGGAGGGGCACGGTGAGTCTGTGTTCTCACCCCGGTGGTGAATTATTTCAGACTTGTTTGAAGTAGGTGTGGCTCTTTCAGTAAGTCACTCTGTACCTCTCCAGTTATTTTCTTAAACGAAGAAACTTTACCTGATAAAGAGCCATTTTAATGATCTTGTCTCGTCAGCCAGCCCTTCCCTGGGAATGGAAGGTACTGGTGCGTGCAGATCCTAACTCACCAACAGATGGTATTTGCTGACTTTTTTTTCCCTTCTGTTTTACAAGTTGAAACCAGTTGGAGATCTGGGTGAGGTCAAAGTGCTGGAAAGAGTGATGCAGACTGCCATTTTCATGTTCTGTAAGAAGTCTGCCAGGCAAGGAGTGGTTGTTCTGCTTTTAAAACACTTCAGAATTTTTACACCGTGATGTGGAATAGGTGAGAGTGGATTTGTCTCATGGCTTGTAGACTTCATTTTATTCTCAAAGCACTAGGTAAACTAAGGCAGAGCTTAAGTAAGAAAATTCAGCCTCCAGGGGCACCTGGGTGGCTCAGTTGGTTAAGCTTAGTCTGACTCTTGATTTCGGCTCAGGTCATGATCTCACGGTTGTGAGACTGAGCCCCACGTCAGGGCTTAAGAGTCTGTCTGTCTGTGTGTCTCTCTCCTCTCCCTCCCCTTCTGCATCCCCCCTGCGCCACCCCTCCCCCCCCAAAAAATTCAGCCTCCACAGCAAATGTTGTGGTGAACAGATACTACAAGCATTGGTGAACAAATCACTTTGGCTTTCTGGCTCTCCAGTATTTCCACAGCCAATCTTAATTTTGCACCATTCAGAATCCAATATTTTAGGCCCCCCACAGGATACCACATTAGACATGTTTTAAACCTGTCCTCTTGGTTCTCCCACCACCCAGGGATAGACCGTCTCTTCCATTTCTTCTCCCTAGCCTTTCCCCCATGTTTCTCTGGTTGGAACCTTCCCGAGTGAATGCTGTTCTCCATCTAGTCAGTACCTCACCAGAAAGCTCTTACCTGATCTCACCCTTATTACTTTCATCTTTCTCTCTGCCTGAGTCTTAGTCTTTGGAATGAAGAACTGTTGTGAAGTTGCAAAGGTGAAGGCCCAAGAGTCAGAGGACCTAGATTCTGGCCCTGCCTCCATTCTCATTAGCTGAGTAACTTGGGCTTATGTCTCAGGTGTCTCACTGGGGCAGGAAGGGAAGAGAGCTGGAAAGCCCTGCGGGGGTGGAGTCTGCATTTCACAGTTTTGTGTGTGTCTGTCATAGCCCTCAGTGAGTGCAGACCAAGTGTGTGCTTGCTAGGGGTTTATTGATTATTTGCACGTTACCCGTGTTTGTAACCTACAGTAGCACTACCAAGACTTTCTCTGCTTTCAAGAGTAGCGCTGCACTGGCACATTCTCATCAATCAAACGTACTATGCTAACTGATGTTTTAACAAACATTATAAGTGGCAAAGCCGACTGTTTCTTCTAGTGACTAGTCAGTTGTTCACAAAATGGCTTTGCGTTGCCAGGGGATCGGATGAAGAAACAAGGGCCATATTTTATTTGTAAGGTGAAAATGTATTTGTTATTAAGCTTGCACGAAATAGGAAATATTTATTGGATAGAAAAGAACTTGCATTGAGTTATAGCAAATGTCATGGATATTGTTTTGTGGTTATTGTGATCATTTTGCTTTTTCTGCAGAATGGCTATAAATAATACAAATATAAATGGTAATTATGCCAAATACCAACTCGTTTCTAAAAGTTTATTTAGCATCTAGAGTGTGCAAGGCACTCTTAAATTTGCGGGGGATCAAGACTCGATGAGGAAGATGAGGTAAAACATACTCCCTGCCACTCTGAATGGTACTTAGGCATTTGCCATTTGAATACTTGGTACATGCAGGAACTCAGTCAGTACGTTTTGCTCAGCAAAGAAGTCTGGTGGCATCAGAAAGTGCTTTTGGCATTGAAAGGTAGGAGAGAGCATGTGGGATGGCAGCTACAGCCACCCCATTAGCAGATGCCAGAGTAGTGGTAACTTCAGGAATGGGTATTGTCTCCATAACTAGAAAAAGAGGTAAAGGTAAGGGTATGGGGGAGGAAGCAGGCATCAGGGTGCTGTGGATGAAAGGAGTACAGTGTTTGGGGAGAAGCGAGTAACTATTGGGCTCAAGTCCACTTTTCCTGGGGAGTACATAGAGGACGCTGAAATGGAGTTTCTGTGCCAGTCTTTGAGGGCTGCACCAAGCTGGAATAAGAGAATACCATTGAAGGATGGGTTTTTAACTATGTCAATAGGACGAAATAGAAGAATTTTATTTTTTAAAAAATGTTTATTTTTCAGAGGCGGGGAGAGGCAGAGAGAGGGGGACAGAGGATCTGGAGTGGGCTCTGTGATGACAGCAGCTAGCCCGATGGGCTCAAACTCACAAACCAGACTCAAACTCAGGAACCTTGAGATCATGACTTGTGCCAGAGTTGCACCCTTAACTGACTGAGCCACTCATGTCCCCAAGAATTTAATTGATAGTAGCATGTAGGATTGATTTGATGAAAGAACAGCACAACTGTGGACGATAAAATGGAGATGAAGCTTTGTGGAGCTTAAAAACAATCCTATATTCTGGCTCTCCTCAATGTGTTGTGGCTGTGGGAGAAGAATTAACAGGAATGGAGAGTGTATATCAGATTGCCTTTGACTTATACGGTAACGAGGGTCCCACGTGGGACAATCTTAGGCAGCTGTTTGCAAAGTCAGTGCTCATGGCTGGAAAGGCAACTTAGAGGAAGAACTATGCAATAAAAACTTACTGTGCCTCTGTGGTTGAGATTCTCTAAACATCAGAACCAATGTGAGGTAACTGATTTAAGAAAGAAGTGGACTTTAATCCATACTTCTCTGTGAGGAGAAACAATTCTGTCTGCAAGTCTGACTTAGCGGTCCTCTGTTCAGGGTTTTGCTTTTGTTTCGGTGTTTTTATTTCTTAGCTGTTTACGGTTGGGACTAGAATTCTTCCAGGTGAGTGACAACAGTTCATCCCTTACTGCAGACCTATTGCAGTTCTGACTAAGCCTCAGGGGTGGTAGTCAAGGTCAGGATTGGGTGGTTAGTGTCCTAGGGAATTCTGCTTAGGTGATTCTCAGGCTGATGGATACTGGTGATACCCTCTGGAATGTTTCTTGCCACAAGTAGAAGTAAGTAGGAGATTTCCTGCTCTATCAAGGCAGACTCAAACTTGTTTGTCTTGACAAGAAATCTCAAACTTGGTTTTCCAGTAACCTGGCTACTGCAGACGTTTTTGGACTAGGATTGGACCATGGCACCATGGGATCCTTTAGACCAGTGCTGCCCAACAGAAATAGAACGTGAGCTGCACATGCAACTGTAAACTTTCTAGTAGCCACGTTTAAAAAAAAAAGGAAAAGAAACAGGTGAAATTAAATTTAGATCATGTATTTGGTGGAACCCAATGTACCTAACATATCATAAATACGATATATAATTAATATAAAAAAACAAAGATATTTTCTATTCTTTTTCTCATAGTAAGTCTTCAAAATCCAGGGTGTAGTTTACACTTAGAGCACATCTCACCTTGGACTGGACAGTTTTCAAATGCTTGAAAGCCGGGTGTGGCTGGTAGCCACTGTTTTGGACAGTTCCGTTAGAGATTCATGACCACCCATCCCAGCATGGCATATTTGTTACAACTGATGAACCTACCTTGACATATCACTGTCATTCCAAGCCCATAGTTCACATTAGAGTTCACTCTTGGTACTATACATTCTATGGGTTTTGACAAATGTATAGTGGCTACCATTACAGTATCATACACAGTAGTTTCGTGGCCCTAACAATCCTCTGTTCATCCCTCCCTCTTTTCTAATTCCTGGCAACCACTGATCCTTTTACTGTCTCCTTTGTCTTGCCTTATCCAGACTGCCATTTTGGAATCATACCATGTCATTGGAATCCTACCATGTGCGTAGTAGGTAGCCCTTCAGACTGGCTTCTTTCACGTAGTAATATGCATTTAAGATTCCTCCATGTGTGTTCATGGCTTCATAGGTCATTTCTTTTCAGTTCTAAATAATATTCCATTGTCTGGGTACCACAGTTTATTTATAGAGCAAGACTTTTTACAGTCAGGATTCTATCCCAGTGGTGGGACATATTTGCGGGTGGGGTGTCTGAGGGCTGAGGGAGTGGGGGTACTTGGAATAGCGGTGGTTTTCTTGAAGACAGAGGGGTGGGCTAGGAGAGAGCTCAGGATGAAAATCTTGCAAAAATATATCTATAAGCACAAATAATGGTGAATCCTCTTTTCTTACATTTCTTACACCTCCACCCAACACAGAGCCTGGCACCTGCTTTTCGTCCAAAGTGTTGAGAAGAGTTAACAAATGTGTGTGCCAAACACTGCCTCCAAGCCAGTTTTATGAAGATACTTAGACCGTGCTAACTGTTGGAAGAGAATGGAAAGTAGGATTTGCATAGGCATAATTTCCTTGATCAAAGAATATTAAGCACAGAGAGATCAAAGAGAACGTTGCTGTAATTCAATTGTCGATCCCACTGTTTCAGGATACAGCTCTGCTCTGTTTTCTTTATTTTGGGATGATGGTGCTAAATGACCTCTCTTGTCTCAGTTGAGATAAATTTCCTGCTACTTGGGCACTTTTCATTGGCAGAGGTTGGTGTTTCAATTCCGAGAACTGTGTGATTGCAAAGCTGGAAAGCCAATTCATCAGGCTATAGTGTCACAGCCCGATTAAGTGTATTAACTGGAAGATGACTTCATTTGAGCCATTTTGAATCTTAAATACAAGGATCAGTCTGTTATGGAATGAGTTAATGTTAGAAAATCTGTCCATTGTCTTTTTCATAAACAGTTTAATATCTTCTAAACATCAGTGAGCTAAGAAAATAATTATGGATAGTAATAAGTATGGATAGAATGGGCCAGTGTGCAAATGCTATTGATTTCAGGCCACACTCATGGTTTTCAGATCCTTTTCCGTAGGTTAAATTACTGGTGAGAAATACAGAAGCAGTGGCTGGTTTGACAAGCTTATCACTTTTTATGAGAAGTGGAAGACTCAGTTTTATCCTCTTTGAACAGGTTGCATTAGCCTTGGGGAGCATTATGTTTTTATATTCACAAATCAGTCTCCCCAGGTTCTGTTTACACAGAACAGGAGAAAGACTGGCTACTTCTGTAGTCCATCCCAAATCTAAGGCATACCATCTCCCAGCTTTAATTTGCCCAATCATAAGATAGGAATTGAATCTATTTGCAAAAATTACTCTAATATCCTCAGATGAAATGGTCCAAGAAATAGACATTAGTATAATGAATCACTGCGCTTCAGGGGAAAGGAAAGCCTCTTCATAAATATTTTCTTGTTGTACTTTTTTTCCCCAGCTTCTTTCAAAATGTCTACTGTTCACGAAATTCTCTGCAAGCTCAGCTTGGAGGGTGATGTAAGTATATCATTTTCACTTTGTGTAATTTTTGCAAATTGGACATCTCTCTGGATAACTGTGTTACTCTCCTTCCTTGTGCATCTAGGGAAAATGAGGACAAAATATAGACAGTCATTCCCCGTCTTTGTTCCCCTTTCCTTCCCTGTTACTTTTGCTGTTCCTAGTAGTTCAATTTGATAGAAATGTTATGGCACTAGAAACTTTTTGGGCATCACATTAAAATTGAACATACACTAGTGACATTGGAGTGGCTGGAGTTTTACCTTGCTATATACTTAGCATGGCAATGGTAGTAATTGTTATGATGATACATGTCTTTTAATGTCATGCCCTGGCATTTTATTAATGACTGTCATAAGCTACAGCCATCTTGAAAATGATCCTTGTGTGTTTTGGACTTCTTACGGTGTACAGGAAGTTGTTCTAGACAAGGACTTAGACGTTTGTTATTTTTTTAAAAAATTTTTTAATGTTTATTTATTTTTGAGAGAGAGAGACAGAATGAGAGCAGGGGAGGGGCAGAGACTGAGACACAGAATCCAAAGCAGGCTCCATGCTCTGAGCCGTCAGCACAGAGCCCAGCCTGGGGCTCAAACCCACGAATCGTGAGATCATGACCTGAGCCAAAACCAAGAGTTGGACGCTTAACTGACTGAGCACCCATGTGCCCCAATAGTGTATATTTTTAACCTTTCCTCTTGGAACTTGTGCACACTGTTGTTGGCAACACTTACAAGCTGCATGTTGAGCTCCAGACAAGTCCAAGAGCTAACTAATTTATTCCTTAATGGATCTGATCATTAGATTATTTTTAGTATCAGATTTCAGAAGTTGGCTTCTCATGTAGCCTTTAGTATGATGCATTTCTCTGTGTGGAGACATGGGCCTGCAATAGAAAATGTCATACATATCCCCCATATTTTAATGTTTTTTTATTTTAGAGAGAGACAGAGCGCAAGCAGGGGAGGGGCAGAGAGAAAGGGAGACACAGAACCCGTAGCAGGCTCCAGGCTCTGAGCTGTCAGCACAGAGCCTGATGCAGGCCTCGAACCTGCAAACTGCGAGATCATGACCTGAGCCGAAGTCGGCTGCTCAACTGACTGAGCCACCCAGGGGCCAATTTCCCCCATATTTTGAAGGAAGAAAAAAAATCACTTTTCCTCAATAATTGGATTTTCAAACAAGTGGATTTTACAGGTAATAGGTTCAATTATCCATTTAGTTTTGTTTCCAGGAAATTTATAAATGATTTATAACTTTTCCCTACTCACTGTTGTTTTTGTAATAAGACAACATAGGACCTGAGAAATAAAGCCTTATATGATATGGCTCAATGACCAGACTGCTTGCCTTTGGAAATAATTGATGTAAATAATTGATTGTTTATTGTTAATAATGTTTTAATAATCTAATAATAATAATAATCTAATAATCTAAGATGTTCTTCTTAGATTTCCAAACACATTTTATAGCCACCATAATAAATGTATTACTTCAGAATAGCATTTGTCCTTACCTTTTCCTGAATGTATGTTTCATTTCCATTGATATAATCTTACGGGAGTGTTGAGGAAAATTAGATGGAAAATACTTTAAGAATCCATTGTGTTTCAGAGTTTTAAATCTTAAATGGATTCAGTATTTGGCCAAGATGATCACAAGTACATTTTGAAATACTCTGTCCAGTCTTGAACTTAGATTTCTGGTTTGCCTTGGGAGATATTTGAGAGGATGGCATCATAGTTACTTACCTGTAAAACCTCACTGCTAATAAAACCAAGTGACATGGGTGCTGGGATGCCTCATAATGTGTTGCCCGTGGGTGGAAAGGTAAGTCCGGGCACTTCGGTCTGGGACTCTTCCCAGAAACCGAAGCAAGGCAAAGTCATCACATCATGATGGCTATTATGTACTTGGGGTAAGTGGTGGGGATGGACTAGTCTTGATGTTGAAGGTGGATGGTTCCACTGACAGCATAAACCAGTGTCCGTCTTCTTTTGCTTGTCCTTTGCTTTGGGACCAGGTAGCAGGGAGGAAAGCTCCAAGAGCTCTCAAGGAAGGAGAGAAGTTAACGCTTTGGAAGGAAGTGATGTAGATGCACTCTACTGTCCTTCCCTCAGTCTGGGGTGGTGGGGTGGGGTGGGCGGGAGTGGGGCCATCAGATCATTGGAAAAGGGAGAGGGTATTGTTTAAAAGGCGATAAGAAAATAAGAAGAGTGGTAGGCATAGGGTTCAAGGCATAGTGTTAAAGATAGCAGAGGAGAGGGAACGGAGAGAGAGAGGAGCAGGAACTTGGTGAGCAGAAAGAGGTTGTGGGCCGTGAGGCCTGACCACCTTAGTGCCATGGCTTCCCTCGTTTATCTGATAGTCTAAAATAAGCAGGCCAGCATTTTACATTTACATTTTAAAGAATTGTGAGCTCAGTGTTACAGGCCCAGTGGAAATTCATATGCCTGTAGCAAAAACTTGGCTAAACACACTTGTCATTCAGGCATTACCACATTTTCAGCTTGTTTCACATTGTTGCTGGCCTAGTTTAATGCTTTCCAAAGCCTTACCAGATAAACGCCCAGTAACATGGGAATAGGCCTAAGCTGAGAGCCAGGAGGCCCAATTTTGGGTTGTGTGCTTTTGAGTGTGCACCAGAAATAGGGTAAGTGGAAATAGACGGTGTATTCTAAAGTAGCTGAGCCTTTCAAGACAAATTCTCATTAGAAATGATGAAGTTTCTTATCCTCTGTCTGATGGGCACATTGATACTTCCCTAGTTACCTAGTTTACGAATGATTTGAATTGTTTAAAGAAACAATGGAAAAAAGTCCATTTTAGGGCTGTTTCAGCTGGAGGGTTTGAAATGTTTATGACTTGAGTGTGTTTGTCTTTCAACCTCAGCACTCCACTCCCCCAAGCGCATACGGGTCGGTCAAAGCATACACCAATTTTGATGCTGAGCGTGATGCTCTGAACATTGAAACGGCCATCAAGACCAAAGGTAGGTGACTTTTGTCTTCCTCTTGTCAGGCTCTGATTGAGGCATTTTTGTTGTCTCTTCATTCTCCCTCAAATCTCCATATACTGCCCATTTGAAATTGTCATCGAGCCTTGATGGAGTGGATCTATGCCTTCCCCACTCCACCCCACCCCTCCTTCCCTCCCTCCCTCTTCCTTCCCCACTTTGAAGAGAAGACTTGAAACATGAGAAAGTATTTTAAGCAAGTAGCCCAGTAACATGGGAATAGGTGTAAGCTGAGAGCCATGAGGCCCGATCCCCTGCATGTGTGTTTTGGGCTCAACTCTTCACTTGGAGGCCTCAGCGCCTCTTTTATAAGGAAGAGGTTGGTCATGGTGATCCGAAAGAGCCTTTTTTTGTCCTGGATCCCCTTGAATTTTGTTACATTTGTTGGAAAAATGCTGGGAAATTTTTACTGCTTTGCTTTTAGATTGATCTAATGAACAAAAAATTCAGACCTTTTTTTTAACCCTATTAGTTACGCCCCTTCTTCTGCCTGGAGCTTGAATTAGAAAAGCTGTCAGAATGAGTGTTTCCTCAAGTTCTAGGATGAGTAAGAGAGGGCTGGGGGCATATGAGCTTCCCTTAGAAATACAGCAGATGAGGGGCGCCTGGGTGGCACAGTCGGTTAAGCGTCCGACTTCAGCCAGGTCACGATCTCGCGGTCCGTGAGTTCGAGCCCCGCGTCAGGCTCTGGGCTGATGGCTCGGAGCCTGGAGCCTGTTTCCGATTCTGTGTCTCCCTCTCTCTCTGCCCCTCCCCCATTCATGCTCTGTCTCTCTCTGTCCCAAAAATAAATAAAAAACGTTGAAAAAAAAAATTTAGAAATACAGCAGATGAAGCATTTAATTGGGCGGAGCTGAGCAAGAACTTGTTCAGGTCATCATCGTGCTGTTTTCTCTTCAGACTCTGGCTTATGTTAATGAAGCACGTGTCTTTGGGGTCCCCCCACCCCCCAAATCCCTGGAACATTGTG
Organism: Panthera uncia; assembly: GCF_023721935.1. Lineage (NCBI taxonomy): Eukaryota > Metazoa > Chordata > Mammalia > Carnivora > Felidae > Panthera > Panthera uncia. The sequence continues at coordinate 100,310,268 of NW_026057582.1, read as the reverse complement.
ATTAGTGTGGTGATGCTTGTGATTCACTGCATTCTTCCCCCTTTTGGACAAAGCACTTCCTTTCCCTGAGGGGCTAGACTGAAATGTGGATGTGACCCAGCAACCAGAGCAGTTGCTGGTTCCTACCTGTGCTGATGAGTGGTTTTCTCTTCACAGTAGAGTGTTTTAACTTAGGGACACTCTTGTACAAGTTGCATTCAGGTCACTGACAGACTGGGAACTTCAAACAGGATTACCTAGGAACCTAAAACGAGGATGATCATATGACCTGGCTTATTTATGTCTATGTTATTTACTGATTGTGCCCCTTGTCACTCTCAGAATTGTTCTGTGGGATAAATTACATGGTCATCTTTCCTAAAACCTCAGAGAAACTGGTGACTTTGTTTCTAGAGACAGGATGGAGAGGAGAAAAATCTTTTACATCCTGTGGCTCTAACAGGACACAAGGATTTGCACCTTACGTTGTGTGAGGACACTGGGAACCTCCCAGAATGGCTGCCTGGACAACTGAAGGGAGAGTAAAGAAGCATCCAAATTAGACCTTTAATATGAGTCTTCTTTTCTCGATGCTTTTAAATGACCATACTTGTCAAAGGCTGGATTGGGAAGTCAGGAAATCACTAATCAGAAAATGAGACTAAAATTTTCAGGCCTTGGGGCTCCCGGGGGACTCAGTCGGTTAAGTGTATGACTCTTGATTTCAGCTGAGGTCATGATCCCATGGTTTGCGAGATCCGAGCCCGTCGTCTGGCTCCCCACTGAGCACGGAGCCTGCTTGGGATTCTGTCTCTCTGCCCCTCCCCTGCGCATGTGCATGGGCATGCATGCACTCCAGTGGTCTCTCTCAAGATGAATAAATAAACAGTTAAAAAAAACTTGCAGGGCTAATCTCACCACAGACCTTTCTCTTCGCTGGAGCTGAAGTGTGTAGTGGGTGAGTGCATGTTCCATTGTGGCTCACTTACCACCTTGGCTCTGCCACTAATTTACTAGCTCTCTGACTCCGGAAAAACACTTGACTTCCTTAAGCTTCAGTTTCCTCCTATAAAGTAGAGCTAATCAAAGTTACACTTCACACAGTTTTGGTGTTTTTTTCTTCTCCCCCAGTTGTTGTGAGGTATGAGTGGGGCCTGCCATAGAGACAGTGCTCAAAATGTGCAAAACATGTTACCTTAACACACAGGATCCGCTGTCCTAACACTCACCTTATCTCCCTATTTGGGTGTGCCTACATTCCTGGGGGTTCTTGACAGGCCACTGTAGAAACACACTGCACTCACCTAAAGTTAACTCATCTGACAAAGATGGTGCCTTTTACAAGCTTGAGACAAAGGCTGCTTTCATCCCTGCATGAGAAAGCTTCTAAGCACACTGGAATGTAAAGATTGTGCAAATGAACTCTGGTAACAGCTGAAACTCCCAGGGTAATAAAAATACCTTCAGGCCCTTTCTGCGTTAGTAGGAAAATACTGTAGTTTCTAAACAGAAACGTCTGGAGGGCTAAGAATTGGATTCCTGCATTCCAGTTTGGTCAAAAGCAGCTGGCATCACTAATATGGTTGCCACCATTTATTGAGCGCTCATTATGGGAAGGCATTGCACCAAGCACTTTAGGAATGTTCTTCTTAGGTGAACTTCAAATTGATCCTGACATAGTGTTGTATCCTCTCGGATTTATGGGTGACACAATTTAGGGTTAACATGTTTCAGGTCTCTTGGCCTTGGTTCAGACTGGGGTTTGAACAGCTTTGTTCAGCCCCAGGCCTGTGTTCTTAAACACCCTGATCTCGTGCCACCCACCTGCAAGGATTGGACTTTTTTTCTTTGCCATAAGTTATTTTCAGACGTGAAGAACATTTTGTAGTTGGGATTCTATCGATATTGGATACCTGTCATATTTGTGGTCCAGGTTCAGATCCCCTGTCTTCTTCTCTTCCGGACTTAATGCCTAGTGATTCCACTTAGGACCACTTAATTGTTTACTTTTGGTACCTAGTAATTTTACTGAGTAACTGAATTTTTTTGTGTTAGTTCTCTTGGGCCCTTAAAATAATTTGTGGATTGTCAGTATGTTTGGGAACCTTAAATCCAGGAAACTATTGAGAAGAAAGGAAGTGATATTCATGTAGAGCTCAGTGTACCAAAGATGTTAATATCAGCATTAGTTATGGTGGTGAAAACCCCGGGTCTCTTCTAGTTGGAGAATGACTTAGTAAGTTGTGGTGACTCCTTCTGTGTTACATAGAATATCTGTAGAATGTCACAGAAATGTGAAAAATGAGATTTATGAGCAATTTTTACAGAGATACAGTTCACATACATACAATTCACCTATATTAAATGTGCAATTCAGTTTCTTAGTGTATTCACCGAGTTTTGCAACCATCACCAACATTTTAGAATGCTCATTTTAATTTTTTTTAAATGTTTACTTATTTTTGAGAGAGCGTGCGCCCGTGAGCGGGGAGGGGCAAAGAAAGAGGGAGACACAGAATCCGAAGCGGCTCCAAGCTCCGAGCTGTCAGCACAGAACCTGACGCGGGGCTCAAACTCACCAACCGTGAGATCATGATCTGAGCCGAAGTCAAACGCTCAGCGAACTGAGCCACCCAGGAGCCCCTGGAATGCCCATTTTAACATACATTCACCTTAAAGGTGTCAGTTGTATAATTGATTCTTTTCTTCTATTGCACTTTCAGCACATTCCGTATTCTCCAAATTTGCTATGGTGGCACACATCATCTTCATAAATGGAAGGCAATACATTTAATTACAAACAAATGAAGTCACTAGTCGGGAAAGTAACATCCCTTTGTTCCTTTCTCCTTCCTCTTGATATTTGTAGATAACTAACACTACTTTTAAAAAGTGAGCTAATTAATAGTTGTGCTTCCCATTTAAAATACCTTCTACCTTAAGTGTAATTAAGAAGCTCGTGCCACACCTTAACCCCACTCCCACCTCAAACCCTTTATCGGGAGGTCACCATGCTCCATAATTGCTGTTTCCTTGACATCAATGGAAACAAAGGGTAAACCTCAAATGCTGACCTAAACAAAGGGCAAAGGACCATGACGAGATGACTCTGGGCCTCCCCTCCTAGATCAGGTCACCTCAGTGTATGTGCACACACGTGCAAGTGTGTGCCACGTACGGAGCTCACTGGGCGTGTTCTGCTCCATCTGACTGACCATAGACTTCCCTTTAGTGCAGGTACTCTCAGGAAGGAGAGCTGGGAGCAAGTCACCTGTGGGGAGGCTTCTGCAGCTGCTGTTGAACAAAGGATGGCAGAGGTGCCTGGGTGGCTCAGTTGGTTAAGCTTCCCACTTTAGCTCAGGTCGTGATCTCGCGGTTCATGGACTCAAGCCCTGCATCACTCTCTCTGCTGTCAGTGTGGAGCTGGCTTCAGATCCTGTTTCCCTCTCTCTGTCCCTTTCCTTCTTGTGCGCTCTCTCTCTCTCTCTCTCAAAAATAAACATTAAAAAAAAAAAGATGGTAAACGGGAACAGGCCTGAAGTTGGAGGAATTTGAGGGAGGGGCAGGACTGGGTGAGAACAGTGGGCTGCTACTACTGTCTGGACTAGTCGTGAGGACCAGAAGCAGTTACTAGCCTTCCTTCCCCTCAGTCATATCCTCTCACCTGGCCTGTTATGGCATCTGTCCTCTTAATGGGTCACCTTGCCTCATCCATTGCAGATTCTCTTTCTAGCTGCTTCTCCAGGCTGTTCAGAGCCTTTACTCTGATGGGAGTGTGCAGTCCCCATCTAGTGGGAGTGTTAGCCCACTTCTATCCCCAAGCAGCTCCCACTCACCTCACAGCATGAGCCCGTACACAGCTTCTTCTCCAAGTTTTCTCTGAGGAGGAGGCAGAATCAATTATTCCTTGGTCTTTGTCTTAGATACTTCATGTAAGTCATTTACAGCTCTTGTCATACTGTGTTGTAGCTATTTATGTATGGATTTGTCTCTCCGACCAGAATGTGAGTTCCTTGAAGGCAAGGACTTTATTTCATTAAACTTATTTAATCTGATTTAACATGGCCCCTGAGACTGTGTGAGAAGGTAAATATTTAACCTATATTTAAAGTGTAGTCAAATGTGCACAGATCCCAGACCACACACAGGTGAGTGCAGAGCAGGGAGCGAGATGAGGCAGCAGAGGACAATTCCAGAATCTGGACAGTATCCAGGAAGGATAACAGTTCCCTAGTGAGCTTTGATCTGTTTTCACAAAATGAATTTAGCTCACGCTCGTGAGTCTGCCTTGTTTTTAGTTTGAAGGGATCTTAGTATCTCTTGAGTATGTCACCTAAACCAAATGCATGATTGTTTTGTGTATACTCTGGCTTGAGGTAGACTATGCAATTACTTACCTTAATTTATGTCTAGTTAGAAACCGAATAAGGCTGTGCAAAAGTAGTAATATTGGTTAATTAACAAGAGGTTTCTGAGACTTAAATCTGTAGGAGTCTCTTGGTCTAGATTGGCCCTGGGTTAAATATATACTATAGAGTGTACAACACAGCTGTGAATGGTTTACCATATGGGTCCAAATAACTAGAAAGGAAAGTCAGCTAAATTAGAAAAGGACGAATCCAGACTCCATAAAATAGATTGTAATTAGAAGCAGCACAACCCCAGAGTTAGTGTAAGTGCCAAGAGACGGCTACAGCTTCGGTCTCTCTCTCTCTCTAGAAGGGGAGGGAAATGAGTTGCCCTGTTATTATTGCCAGTTTTGATTTTAGCAGTATTTGTGTTCTCCGGAAGGGATGCAAAAGCGGGTGATTTTTCCCCCTTCTCCTAAGCACAAGTATAGAGAAGCATAACTGCAGCAAGTTTTTGCACTTAGTTTTCTCTTATATTTTTGAAAAGGAACCATGTTTTCCAGCATGGCCCAAAGTCCTAACATTCCATGCCAGTGGAAAGCAGGCCGGGACGTGTATTTTTGGTTCACCGGCACACCTGGAGGGATATTCGTCCAGCTGAGACAGCAGTTAGGAATATAGTCTCTCGAAGATGCCAGGAGGCAGACTGGCTGTGAAAGGTGGCTTCTCTCTTAAGAGGGGAGTGGGAGGTGAGGGCCCAAACCTAAAGAACCCTTAAGCCTGAGGGAGTATACTCGCGAGGAACCCTTAAGCCTGAGGAGTGTACTCGTGAGGAAGGTCTTTGTGACCCATGCAGCCCAGGGCCTCCCCACCCTCCTGTGAGGAAACAGGAGGAAGGGAACCTTCCCTTCACTGAGGACTTTTCCCTTTGTGATCAAGTTTACTTTCGGCTGAGTTCTCATCTTACAGCAGCACTGGGAACAAAGAGGCGTCAGTGCTGAGTCATGGCCACCTTTACTCTGAGCACAGATTTTGTGATTTTCTTCAAAATGATCTTTGTCTACATGGGTGTATAGATGCCAAATCTGAGCCAAGAAGTCTGCAAAACATGGGTGCAGGAGTCCCTGGTGCCTGTCTAACCGTAGGCATTAGCTTTGATTGCCTGCCTCTCAGCTCTTTTCTTTTTTTGTAAAAATTTACTTTTTTCCCCTGAGGAAATCCAAATATCAGTTCTACCTAGGGACAATGGAAGGAACCAGATTTTTTTTTGGTGTTAGCAATGCTAAGACAGTAAATAGTGACTTCTTCACTATCAGTCGAGTTAAGGGTGGGTATGCTGGTTCCTCGTGCATCTGTTCAGATTTAAAAATTTTCTCTCCTGAGGCTAATAGAATAGCAGGATACAAGATGGTGCTCGCACTTGACAGGTCGTCCTTCATTTACATTTTGATTTGGCTTGAATTTGGAATGGTGGCCTACTTTGTGTTTTCCTGCTGGTCCTGTAGAGTATTTCAGAAATGTAACTATGCATGGAAGGCAGACGGGGTTCTAGATTGTTGAAGTGTATGCACACTGGGATTACCAAAGGATGGCACGGACATACTTTCTAAGGGACTCCTCAGAGGTGAGACCAGAGCAGAATGGAAATAGAAGAAAATTGATTTTGGGGCCAAGCCTTCTTCTTAGGTGCTTAGCTAAACCACACTTTGCTTGAGTCAGAACCATTCCCTGTCGGTGCCAGTGTTGGGAGAGGCGCCGGGGTTCCCCATCCACCTTCCACCCTGTACTTGTTTTCTTTCTTCTCTCTCAGGCAGCTGCTGCAGGTTATCATGAAAACTAATCTAATGAGTGCTAACGGCAAAAGTGTTCCCTGTCCTCCCTTTGCCCTTATTGTCATTGACTCAAAACTGAATGCAGACAAGAGCCAGGCCTGTGACAGAAGCTGAGTGGAGAAGGTAGTAGATATGTTCCCAGTCTTTAACTCAGCCTGTCCTTTCTTTTTGCATCCCAGTAAATGTTCTCATGATCTGTTTTACAGAGTAAGAAACCGAGGCCAGGGAGATAACTAACATGCCCCAGATAGTACAGTTCTGAGCCCCACATAATTTCCAAAGCATATGTCACTGCCACTGATCTAGATGTCTCCCTTTTTTGTCTTTGTTGTCCACTTGAATGTCCAGTTCCTGGCGGGACCCTCTGGACACCGAGTGCTCACGTTTGCTGAGTGATCCCACGGGGTGCCTCCGAGAGCAGGAATTCTGGGCCAGGCAACACTGTGGCCGATGGTGGGAAGGATACTTTTGGGCAACTGTGTGTGTGTGTGTGTGTGTGTGTGTGTGTGTGTGTGTGTGTGTGTACGTACATGTGTGTGTGCTTCTCTGTCCCTGAAGTCACTTTCAGGAGACAGATGACTTGGCATATTAGCCCTGTTGGGAAGGGGCTGCCCTTCTCTCCCCAAGTTAGTAATGGCTATCTGGAAGAGAGAGTCTTTAGCTCTTTCTTTTAAAAAAACCTCAGTTGGGATATCTCTTCAGTGGCCATGCACTGTTAGTGAGTGGCAAATCATTGTCTACAGATTATTAAATGTGTGTACATTTGTATGTACTAAATAGTAAGTCCAGTGCTATAGACATATAGACACAATACTGTCCCATATCCTTTTTAGGAGCTAGATGGAGGAGTGTGATATGAAGAAGTATTGAAGTGTAATTTCAAAAAGGTACCAACATGACTCATATAGCTTTGGGATGAACACGTGCCAAATATTTATTTAACTCAAAGGAGATAAGACTAGTTCAAAGAGACGTTTGAAAGACTGGGTAAACGTTTATAGGCATTGAGAAAAGAGTGTAGGGATAAGGATTGCTGGGCTGGATACAAGACCTTTAATGTCCTACAGGGCACTGAAGCCCTAACCTTTGGACCATAATCTCCCAAGTTAACGTGTAACCCCATGGAGCCTGTGCCCTACAGTAGTAACTAGCAGGTTGAGTGTGAGCATGCCATGGAGAAGCGCCTTGGAAGGCCCTGTTAGCCACACTGGGAGGATGTGCTCTCTTCCTCTGATCTTACTAAATTTTGGATAATTTTCTATACCAGGAGGCAGGATAGCCCGAGGCAGTGAGCCTGGGTCTTTAATCCTGGTTTGAATTCCAACTCTGCAGGTGACTTGCTTGTGTGACCTTGGGCATGTCCTTGCCTTGTATGAGCATTTGTTTCCACATCAGTAAGATGTGCAGTAACATCCACCTCTTAGGGATGTGGTGAAAAGTACATGGTAGAATTGTGCGAAGTACTTAGGAACATGCTTGGCACATGGTAGGTATTCAGTGAGTGGCTGATATTATTATAATAAAAAAAAATATGTCCACACCCATGGATCTGTGGCCCTCTCCTTTCTCTGTGGCCTGCCGCTGACCTTCATGTTGCAAAGGTGATTTCTTCTGAGGTTTGATACCCATATCTCCAGTAATCTAAGCTGAGGCATGGTTTTTCCCACATCTAGATAAGGAGGGGATCTGGGCAGTTTAATTTTCTAACCAATCAGCCATGCCCTGAGGGACTCCTGAGCCTTCATCAAACAAAATGAAATCCATTTTCTTTGTGCAGTCAATGTGTCTTGGCAGATGTGAGTCAGCATCCTGTTCAGAATGGCCTCTTGGTTCCTTGCCATGGACAATAAAGACGCATTTTCCGTGGAATGCCAGATGTGGAGCTGACTTGGGGTTTTTACCCGCAGAGAGGAGGGAACTCCAGGAGGCTGATTTTATGGTTTTGGAGTTGGCCATTATTTTAGACAGCAAGTGTTCTTTATGTCTAAAAAAAATATGGCAGATGGTTCCAGCTTGAACTCTGCCATCAGCGGCGCCTCCCTGTGGCATCATGTGGTGCTGCAGTTTGTGCAGCGAGCTTCAGGTGTTCTTTCTTACCTGGCTTATTTGGACAAAGGTAAGCGTTTCTTTCCCTGAAATTGTCGTTGACCCTATACCTCACAGAAGCAGTTGGTGGAAGTGACTTACAAGTCTTCTTCGTAAGCAACATGCTGACTGCTTCATGTTGACTGGCATTTCGAACAGTGACTGACCTTTCGGATGCCCAGCTAAGGAGCAGTGGAAACATGTTTGTAGTTAGTTAGCTGATGAGATTAGCCGACCATTTTCATGAACGGCATCGGTGCTTATGAAATTTACTGTAGTGTTTCCCATCAGGAGCCAAATAAATTTGTGTCTTAGTTCCTTAGCCAATCTTGAAACTTTCAACTTCTATTAGTTTTGAAAAGAAATTTTAAAAAATCAGCCTGGAACACAGAATGTACTGTGTTCTCAGCCACATTCTGTAGGCTCCCCCGCCCACATCACTGTTTCCCATTGTGAGCCTTTGGCTTCCATTACTTTGGCCTTCCACATGAAACACAAGAGGAATGGGACGGAAAAGAAACATTATTCAAGTTTGTTGTTGTTGTTTTTTCTTTATGCCATTGCCCTGCCCACACATTTTCTATTAGAACCTGGGTCCTTCTGCCCAGCAAACACTTCCTTACATACTGGAACCTAAGAGGTCTGAAGGTGCAAATCTAGGGGGGCAGAGCCTCATCTTCCAAGCATTTGCACTTACGTTAAGTATATTAAATTCAAAGCTTTCCTAGTGTACTGGCACTTGCTATGCACTGTTGACGATGATTGTCCTGACATAGGTAGCTGAGTGCTCAGTCCTCATCCTTCAGCCGTGTCCTGGGCAGAAATGGTGAGTAACCGGATGACCCTTGCAGCTTCAACCTACACTGAATTATTTTCCACAGGAATAAACTGCCTCACCAATTATGAGAGCAAGTTGAAAGGAAGCAGCAGCGTTCTGAAGATAAGATGGTTAAATCCCACTGACAGAAATGTGTATTCTGGTGTTAGGACACTGGATATACCTTAAGTGGCTTTGACTAGGCAATTGATCCTGGACTCCATGATTTTTTTTTCCTCTTTCCAGTTCAATTTGAACCTTGCAGACAAAGGTATGGGAGAAATGGCTTATGTGGGTGAGGTTCTAGGAAGGGAGAGGGGGCTTTCACTTGCAGAAATAGCTTCTATTTCTTTGTAGTTGCTTCCATTAGCGTTTGTGTAATGGATCAGATTGTTCACTTGTAAGGGGTCCCAGCATGTTGGATGCTCAGCAGGCTGTTTGCTTGATAAATCATTTCAGTAAAATACATTTAGATTCTTTCAGACTATCATAGCTGCTGCCACCTACATGAGATCCAGGTCAACCACTCAGGCTCTTTACGGGGATTTCCAATAATTGGATTGAGTTCGGATTCTGTTGGCTGGGTGCTTAGCTATTGTGAACAGAAAGGCAAAAGGTTGTTTCATTGACTAAGAGCGTGGGACTGCACTGCAGTTTGTGCAGTGAACTCGTCAGGTGTTATTTCTTACCTGGGTTATTTGGACAAAGGTAAGCATTTCTTTCCCTGAAATTGTCGTGGATCCTGTACCTCACAAAAGCAGTCGGTACAGTGACTTAAGAGTCTTCTTCATAAGCAGATTACTAAAGATCTTTCCATTCCTCACACTTACCCGTCTCTTGGTGCTTCTCAAATAAAAAATCACCAGGGAGCTGGTGGAAATGCTGCTTCCTTGGTCTAAAGTCCTAGAGAGTCTTAATCAGTAGATCTCAGGTGTGGCCCAAGGGGCTCTGTGTTTAATAAGTCCTTCGTGTGATTCTAATTCACGTGGGCTTAGGACCACAAACATAAACTTGGCATTTGTTTCCAAGGGAGAAGAATTTTTTTTCTTTAATTTTTTTTTAATGTTTATTTATTTTTGAGAGAGACAGAGACAGAATGTGAGTGGCTTAGGGGCAGAGAGAGAGGGAGACACAGAATCCAAAGCAGGCTCCAGGCTCTGAGCTGTCAGCACAGAGCCCGACTCGATGCTCGAACTCACGAGCTGTGAGATCATGACCTGAGCCGAAGTCGGACGCTCAACCGACTGAGCCACCCAGGCGCCCCAAGGGAGAAGAATTTTTATGGGTCAGTGTTGTTGCATGCATTCAGGTCAGCAGCCCTAAAATTGTTTTCAGGAAATACTAGAATTGAGGTTTGAGGGTATGATTGATTTTGTTGTTTTCTAGCATTTTCAGATTTGGGTAAGAAAGTTGAATGTAAAGCAAAAACACATTTGTAAACAATGGTTTTCCTAACATGAAGTTAGAGCCATAGAATATTTAAGGAGAGTGAGAGAGAGAACACAGGTGTGGGTAGGCTCGCAAGATTGTATCTGTTAGTATTTCCTGGAAGCAGAACTGGGGTCATTTTTCAAGTGCCTTTCTTGTGCAGATGTAGAAACTGAGACCCAAAGAAGGCATATGTTTACGCCTGTAATAGTTGGAATGTCTTTGAGCTTCAGCTTCTTCATCTACAGACTAGAAAGAGGAATACCTATCCTCACTGGGTAGTTGTGAAGAATGATAGTTTGTGTTAGGATATTTTGGAAACCTACGAGAATTATATAGATGAAGTTTGTAATTATTATGCATATTGTGTTTCATTCTAATTAAGGTATTTAGAACCATGCTAGGGATCTTTTGATGGGAGGTCACTAGTCGATTCTAGATCAATGACTGCATGTCACTACTCTGTATGTAAAAGAACCCTTTTTATGATATTACAGTGAACTTTGAAGGTACATGTAATCAAAAGAAAGAAAACTTTACAGTAGCCATAATCCTACCACCTACAGGAGCACTATTAAAACTTTGGTATAAAGGTTTCTAGATCTTTTCTTGTAGGTACACATGCATTTTACAAAAATTGGGTTACACTGTATATATTGCTTTGCCATCTGTGTTTTCTCTCTCTCTCTCTCTCTCTTTTTTTTTTTTTTTACTTAACAGTTTATTATGGACATTTTCCACATCAATTAATATTTTATGACATCATTTTGAAGGATGGTAGTATCCCATTGTATGGACAGAAGAACACTTATGTAATAGATCTCTTATTGGACATAGGGCTTTTTTTTCCCCCTTAATTTTTGATACTCTCTCTAATGCTGAAATAAGCGTCTTTAAAACTGCATCTCATATATAGCAGTTGCGTTAATCTGTTGACATTGGTACTTTCAAAATCGGAACTAAAGTTATAGATGCTGCACTTAAGATAAGTGACCAACATACTGGTATGAACTCACTCTGAAATGAGTATATAAATACAAAAATAAATGTTACTTATTTTTATACCCAGAAAATCTAACCTAATGCATTTTGATCTAATATGCTTGAGAGTTGAGGACTCCTCTATCAGTTGGCTTATTGCCTCTGCCTCAAAGCATTATAGTTCTAACATTTCTGTTGTTTTGGGGCTCCTCTGATTTCCTTTAGGCAAAGCTGTTTGCGGTTTGCATGTGACCTTTTGGGCTTTGCTGTTCTCTCCCTCACCCAAGAATTACCTATCCAGTTATGGCAAAAAGACTCTTGGTTTTACTGAACAAAGTTCAGAATCAGTCAGGAGGGAGGCCTTTCACTTTCTGAATTCTTAAAATCGTGCTTTCTTAAGTTAAATGGCATTTTAGGAGTATTTCTGTTATAAAATTGGAAACTTTCAGATACAAGAAGGCATTCTTATCTTTGTAAATACACATGTTCCAATTAAAATAGGTACTAAAATATTTTGGTGGCACTTCATAACTCCCAATTTAGATTTAATTTAGATTAAACCACTTACTCTTTTTAATAAAGTTATAAAATTGATTATTAAAATTGCTATTGAAGATTAAAAGCAGTGGAACATTCATTTTCCTTAAAAAACAATTTAGTCTTCAATAAGTATGATTGCATTAATCAATTATGCTATTAAAATACAACTGCCATATTAAATCTGACTCATTTGTCATGACAGTTTCTATAATTATAGAAATTATACCTAGCTGCTTATATAGCTGTAATCCTGCAATAAATATAAATAATTGTCTCAATTAATTCAGTTCACAGTTACTGTCTATTAAATCCCCAGTTAAATGGCAATTTGGGGACCTTCATTTAAAATCCTCCTAAATCTTTGTTGTTCCATTTGACTGCCAAAGCCCCACAAACACACCTCCCACGGTTGATTCCAGAAACCAATTTATGAATAAAGTAGTTTATTTTTAAATGCAGATATTCAAAAGGTCCATTTAGACTTGAGGTTTGAGGCTGTCAGGATAAAAATTTGGTAAACACCTTGGGTGGAGGATACTGACAAAAAGAACAAACCTTCATGTCTTGGCATTATAGTTTGGAAAACAGTATTTGGAAAACAGTTTGAAAAAACTGCTTGAAACCTTCAATATAAGCCCAGAAGACTAGAGCACATGGGTTATTAACTACTCACAACTTGTATCTCCGTAGGTGTGGATGAGGTCACCATCGTCAACATTTTGACCAACCGCAGCAATGAACAGAGACAGGATATTGCCTTCGCCTACCAGAGAAGGACCAAAAAGGTACAAGCAATTTCAGGGATGGAGGGTATTCCTTGTTCCATTTCATTTCCTCAGCCATTGCTTTTTCTTTTAATGGATTCTGGCTAATCCCAGCAAGAGCCAGGTTTTCCTTGGGTATCCGAGGTTTTCCTCTTACATCCTTGTAAGAGTCATCACTCACACACTTCATGGCCCCCTGGAGTGCTTGGAGCTCAACCATAAAGACTATATGCCCTCCTCCAACCAGAGAGTATGGAGGGAGCACTGCTGGGAACGGAAAGTTAGGAGGGACTAGGGATTATCAACAACATGTCTCATTTCTAGAATGTTTGCTTTGTGCCAGGCATGTAGTTCTTTCTATGTAGCAACTCATTTCATCTTTATGACTTCTGCTAGCTCTTGATAAGATGTTTCTAATCTGAGGACCCTAGACTTCCCTTAGGATTGATCCTGGTAGGTTCTCCTCATTCTTAAAAAATATATATATACTTGAATTCTTGGGCTTAGTTAGTAGTTCATTTGGTCTACTAGGCTATCTTCAACATGCCATGTTCCCACTATTTAAAGAGCCTTTGTGAGCTTTTTCCTTGCTTGTGCTCTAGTGGTTAAGGAACAACCCAGCATTTGTTCATCCTTTATTTTGTTGCAGTGTTAGGAAATTTTATTTTTAAGGACGGGATGTTTTATTTTTAACTTCTTGCTATTAAAAGCTTTTGATTTATTCTTGGACAGTGCAGTAAGCGTGGCTTCCTGCAGTTCCTGTTTGACTTAACGGCTTTCACTCGTAGCCACAGTGGAGGTGAGCTGGAAGGCTTCTGGAAAAGACATTTCTTTTCTTGGGGTTGACATGACCACCAGGGTTCTGAGAGTTGCAGGTCAAGGCCTTCTATAGCTCCAACCCCCACCTACTCAAACAATTGGAAGAATCTGGCTTCTGTTATCTCATGTGCATTAAAATGCTTTTTTCCAACTAGACTTGCAGTCTTTTGTAGTGAGCCATGAGGGGAGTGCTTTATTTCTCCAATTTTCTACAAGGATCTGGGAGCTTGTAGGACTGAGTTCCAGGTGGAGCAGAAGTCTCACCTGTTTGGACACTATGCCTGTAATTGCTTCCTCATCTGTCACTTACAGAGTGGGGTGTTAGAACACACTTGGATGTGTACACATAAGTGTATATGGAAACAGAGATGCCTGGGTCTTGATTTCAAGTAGATAGATGAACAAAGCCCTCATATACTATGTTGGAAGGAACATGTTACCAGAATTATGGTAGGGTTCATTGATCACACAGGCTTTGTGTGTGGTGGGGACAGTTCACTATCCTACTGATTCGTGATGTCTCTCAGTCTTGGGCTAAGGAAAATTGTCATTGTGTGCAGAAAGATACATAAATTACTTGAGATAATTTCCGAAGGAGATTTTGGAAGTAGAACCTTAGTGTTTTGAATGAGTTGTCTGCATAGTCAAGGAGAAAGCTCTGTATTGTAGAGTATGTTAGTGATATGGGCTGAGGCTGCCTAGGTCATGAGCTTTGAAGACCATGGGCAGGGGCGCCTGGGTGGCTCAGTCGGTTAAGCGTCCGACTTCAGCTCAGGTCACGATCTCGCGGTCCGCGAGTTCGAGCCCCGCGTCGGGCTCTGGGCTGGTGGCTCGGAGCCTGGAGCCTGCTTCCGATTCTGTGTCTCCCTCTCTCTCTGCCCCTCCCCCGTTCATGCTGTGTCTCTCTCTGTCTCAAAAATAAATAAACGTTAAAAAAAAAAATAAATTTAAAAAAAAAAAAAAAAAGGAAGACCATGGGCAGAGCTAATAGAAGTGGAGAGGAGCTGGGGGAGAACCTCGGTCTTCTGTTTTGTTTTTTCATGTTCAAGCAGATGCCAGATTTCTCCATATAAGGAATGGTAATGTTTTATTTATCAAACTTTTCTGGGGTATCTGTTACATACAAAGCTCTGTGCTAGACCTTGTGAGAAGCAGGAAGTTGAATGCCAATAGGAGTTTATAATAGAAGTGGAAGAAGTCAGTAGCTACCCAAATGCTATTTGAGTTTGAACAGACAATGGGTCGAGGAGTGTCAAGGGTAGGCTAAGTTTGGAATTCCCTAACCTCAAATTTCCAAATTGGAAAATTGGTGCTATAATTGGCAGGTGTTGCTTTTCAAGTCCCTTTCTAGGTGCTGTGTGTTACTAGAACACCAGAAATCAGAGGAGAGTAGGTTTGGAAGGGGTGGGCCAGGTGATTGCTGAGATCCATCTCAGCTCTCACCACCTATGAATGGTTTGCAAAGATTCTGCCAGAAGCAGACTGTACATCATCTCCTGGCACCATTATAGTTGCTGTGAGGTGCTGCTGGCAAGCAGGGGAGAAAGAAAGAAGGGAGAGAACAGGGAAAAAGTGAAAAGAAAGGAAAATAATTACAGTGGGAGAGTTCAGGCATCACTCAATGCTCATGATGTGTAGGAAGTTTAATCGTCAAGGAAGCAGCTATAAAAGACACGTTGAATTGGTGTATTTGTCTGCATACATTGGTGCTGACTCAGACCTCTGACTTAAAATCTACATTAATTATGACAGTGAAAACCTTAAGATATAATACAGAGCGGGAAAGTCAAGGGGGTGAGAAAGGGGGACTTCAGTCTCCCATCGGCTCTGTCAACTTGGCCCCAGTTTGGTATGGACAAACAGATGTTTTGTCAGTACTGGATGAAGTGTTTTGCATAGGAAAACTTCATGATCCAACTTCCACCCATGGTGGGGCCTCTGGTTCCTCTGGAGACTTTTAGCAGCCACCTCTAGTGCAGCTGCATAAACATCTTTTACAGGGGGCTCCCTAGTCTAACCACCTCCTTCTTAGCAGAGGCCTTGAGCTTGGAAAGTGCCCTGTATTCTATGAGTGGTTATCACTTGCGAGGGTGTTATAAAGTGTCCTCACACCCCTAGCTTTCTGAGAAGTTGCATACTGCCCTGGTTTCCTTTTAATGACTGGGAGAAGATGGCTCAGCTTGGATGTGAAGGGATTTTGTCAGAGCAGTCTGATCTTTTTGTTTCTGACATCTGGGTCCACTGAGGGGAATGCAGTTGAGGGACAGTTTGGTCTGAGATCCCAGAGTGGCTAAGGAATCACAACCTGCCTTACAAAACACATCCCACTTACTTTTGTTTCATTCACCAGTTTTAAAGGGAACATTGGTTACCAACCTGTTTTTTTCCACGTTCTTGCCCGTTTTTCTGAAGGAACTTACATCAGCATTGAAGTCAGCCTTGTCCGGCCACCTGGAGACCGTGATTTTGGGCCTCTTGAAAACACCTGCTCAGTATGATGCTTCTGAGCTGAAAGCCTCCATGAAGGTAAACATGTGTGAGATGTAATCTCTGTCAAATCTGCCATTAATATTTGTAAATTACAGCTTTCTAAGTATAATTAGGTGATTTTCAGTTTTGTTGAATTCTCATTTGGAACCATTTTTTTTTAATGAACTGGAGCTATAAGTCTCAGGATTTGTACCAAAAATATTTCAATTACTTTTTTTAAGACTGTAAAGAAATTTCATGATGCTGAGAAGTCAGTTACCAGCTGCTACTGCTCGGCACCTGGGCAATTGGAATTACCATTTGGAAAAAGTACTTCCTTGATTGCACTTCCTTCTTAAAAAAAGATTTGTTGTGATATTGAGGCAAAAGTAAAACTCATAGCTTTTGTTAAGTGAAGCTTGCAAATTATGCCTATGCGGTCTTGAGTGTTTCTTCTTCTGACCTTCTCCTGTCAGTCCCACTGTTTGATTCAAATTCAGGAAAAAATCAGAACATCATAGTGTATATAAAGGGTGGTTTCAGATTGTGAATGGTACCTGTGTTTTGTTCAAAGTATTGTAGCACAGATTATCTCTTGTTTGCTTTTTGCTTTTGCAAAGTTAATTTAGAATTTTCAGTTACATTAGATAGTAAAAATTCCAGGTTAGAAACTCCCTGAATTTTGTGCATACCTAAAACATCCAGTATTATATAAATGTGATAGATGCATAAACATAAAGGCATTTTCCAGCAAAATATAACCCCTTTAATATGTAGTGTGTGCCTGTAACACTTTGAATAATCTGATACTGCCCTCTGCTGATAAAACTGGGTAAAGCCTCCAGAGTACAGGGGAATGCTATAGCTCTCATTTTTTATTCTAAGTCCGAGTGCGTTTTCTATGATGCCTGTTCCTGAATTATGAAGGACCAAGCTGTAAGCCTGTCACCAGAGCTGATGTCACGGTTCATGTCATCTCTCTCCCCAGAGAGCACCTCGAGAGTGAGGCGGCTTCTCACACCGGGCACTTCCATTGCCCAGGACTTGATAGCTCAGGGCTGCTGAAAGATTTGTTAGGAAATCTCTTTCTTCCTTCAGTTCTCCAGCCTAGTCCAACCTGTACTCAGTTTATTTGAGCTGACTTGCTCTGAGTTTCCTAAGTAGGCTATATTGCAGAGAAGGTAGAATTACAAATGATAAAATGTCAACAACATTTAATGACCCTGCTTGATAAAAAGAGCACTCCTGAAAACCAAATCGTGGGTTTATTGGAGTCATGGAAGTCAGCCTGTCCTAGGTTTCTTCTGACCATCATCACTTCAGATCAGTTTATCTTATTTTCGTCAAAAATCTATTTAGTTGTAATTCGTACAATCTTACTAGTATCGATGACTAGGTATTAGTGACTTGAAATAGACCTGTTCGAGCTGTCAGTCACCATTGTAATCTCTGTAATTGGGCCCAATGAAAGGTGCTTTGACGACTAAATCTTTGACCTGGTGCCAGCTCTTCCATTAGCTATTACAGTTGAGTACCCTTCTGAAATCCATAAAGCTCGAAGTGACATTAACTGAACTATGCTTAAAAAAAATCTGTTTTGACTTCTGGCAATACCAGTGGCAATATTAGCCATATGTTACGGAAGAAGTTGCCCTTGTGATAGGAATTGTAGACAATCTGTGGAAAGCTTGGGCCAAGTTTTGGAAATTGCCAAGGTCACCTTTGAATAGAGATAAAAACACTATTAGAATTCTCAGATATTAACACTGGTGTATCAGCGATGGAAGAAAACATCTTATGTTGATATACCTGTCTTATATTTCAACAGTGTCAGGATATGGCATTTCTTCCAATACGTGAATTATTTCTAGTCTATATTTTTATCATCTCGAGATTGAAAGCCTACCCCCTAAAATATTTGAAGACACTCAGTAGTCATCCTATAACATTTGTGTAGAATGTTGCGTAGACCTTTTGCTAAGATGGAAAGAAAGTTTGGCTTTGCTAGAACCTCTACACGTCATGATTAAAAACTCAGAAGAAGAGGCATTTGCTTGTAGATTAGATTATGAATAAAATTCAAAATTAACCATTAACCTGAGGTTTAGCTTATATTATATGAACCACTTTTCAGGGGCATATAAACTCTAATAAGTTTAATTAATAGCTGACACACTTTTCATGTGGATAAGTAAGTTTCGTATTGTATTAACACCTTATAATTGATTTACATTTTAAACAGTTGTAATTCTACTTAGTTCAAAGTGATATTTCCATATTCGGAAAGACAAGTATTAGAGAATCCTGATTATTAAATCTTGACTTTGATCATGAAGCCAGCTTTGAAATACATGTTTCATTGAGTCCTTTCAAGCTATCTGGCACGTTCAAAAGTGTATATATTAAATTTGAATACATCACCCATCAAATTCTTATTCCTTAATAAAGTGTTGGTGTCTAGGTTTATTTGGCACTTCATTATTTCCTTTTGCTTCCCTAAAATGCCTGAAGAGTGCATAGTAATCAAGCGAAAGTGGAAGTACAAGAATGAAATTTTTAACATTAACCCAATTTTACATTTCAAAGAGGTGAAGCTAAAAATTTTATCTTATCTGTACCTTTCCCTGGTAAAAAGACTTACTCCCTTCCAGTGGTGCTGGCTGCAGAGGACAACAAACTCTCTCTCTCTTCCTTTATTTTAAATTACTGAGCAGAATTGTTTAATAAAGAAAAATTTCCCATCTATTAAAATAATTTGAAAAATAAAGAAAAATAGGAAGAAGAAAAAGTTACTCATTTTGTAAACCCATCACCAAAAGGCAACCCCTTTTAACATTTTGGTGTATCCCATTACTGTCTCTTCCCATTTGATATACATACATATATATGTATTTTTAACATTCGCACATAGAAAATAGACCTAGGAAATAACATTATGTTGTGCTGAGGAATATAGTACAGATCCCCTAGGTAGGAATGTAGAAAGGAGCATGCTAACTGACCCAATCCATGTTTGCGATTTACCTGATTGAGATCAGAGAAGTAGGCTAATGGCCTGGAGAACTTCCCCTGCTGATGTCTGTGCTGCCTGGTTCACAGGGGTTGGGGACTGATGAGGACTCCCTGATTGAGATCATCTGCTCAAGGACCAACCAAGAGCTTCAGGAAATTAACAGAGTCTACAAGGAAAGTGAGTAGCTCCCGCTCTGTGATGCAGCTTGTCAGACCAATTTCTGTAACCCCGTCATGGCTACCTGGGCTAGTGCTGGGGATAGGATGCCCAGATTACGTATGCAGAAATGCCATCTGGACCATCCAGGGGTTTGCCCTTGTCCAGGTCCCTCTTTTCTACCTTCTTGTGGCCTGGGTTTTGGTTATTACATTCTGCTAGAACTTCTACAAAAGGATAGGCAGGAGGGAAAGGCGAGAAAACAATTTTTTTTCCTTAAGGGTCTGGTGAGGGAAGTAGAAAGCAGTGTACGTGGATTTAATGTATTGGGTGCTTTCCAGTCTCTGCTTAAGAAGTTCCCAACTCTGGATTGTGGATAATTATTGCAAGAGGCATGTGGATCTGTGTGCACCAAGCACTACAGGAGGCTGTGGCTAGAATAAATGATGCAGCTTACATGTGTATCTGTTACTAGGTTTCAATGTAGAAGCTATTTGAATAATAAAATACAGATTCATTTAAGTGTAATATTTAATTCCTACAAGTTTTTGCCATTGTGCAGTTTCTCATTCAGTGGATAACAAAGCACAGGTGTGTGTGTGTGTGTGTGTGTGTGTGTGTGTGTGTAGCCCTCCAATTTTTTTCCTTTTCAAAGTGATTATTCCTAGTCAAGGAGTTTGGGAACCAGTATTTTAGCTACAAAAGAGGTCACTGATCAAAGGTGAGCTTGAGAATGCCTGATTGGATCCAGCCCTGCCTATCTCCTGTCACTGATAATAACATTTAGCTCTGATTTTGTGAGTCTAAAAATCATCTTAGACCATCTGCCCTCATTTGGGTGGATACATCCATGCTGCCACAACTGTTTCTGCTTCCCAGAGGCTTAGTGGGGCAGGGGGCAGTTGGGGTGGGTGGCTGGCTGGCTGCACAGGCAGGAAGCATAAAACCAGACGTGTTGTTTTCAAAGTGTACAAGACTGATCTGGAGAAAGACATCATTTCTGACACATCCGGTGACTTCCGCAAGCTGATGGTTGCCCTTGCAAAGGTTGGTTTCCGGTTTATTTCTTTGTCCTTGTTTCCTCCCAAGGCAAGTCACATACCACATTTTATACCTGGGAGCGAATTAAGTCAATCCTCTGTGCCTGCATCAGAAATGCCAGCTTCATTTCTGACAGTGGGTTTGCACTGTCACTGCAGAGATGTCATTTTTGTATAATAGGATTTCTTATCCTGAGAAACTGCATGGTCAAGTGGACTTTGGGGCCAGAGGAGGAATAGGCAGCTCTCAAGTCCTGGCCTGGATTATGTGGCAGCCTTCGCCACATGACTTGGGGAAGGTCACTTTGCCTCTATCTATAGCCACATAGGACCCAATGGGAAGTGACCCTCTTGTTTTTTCTTTTGTTCTCTCTGCTCTCACGTCTTACGAGAGGATTTGCCCAGGTAGTCCTTTGCCTGGAGAGGGGGTCTTTGTTTGTTAATGTTAACGCAGACATGTGGATGAAAGGCATTTCCCTCTGAGTCCTGACCAGTGTGCAATTTAAAGCCTCTGTGCCGGGGGAGGGAAGAGAAATGATTTTCTCCAGGAGCCTTAATGACAGATGATTGTTTGGCATGCTGCATCCTGCCCACTCACATCTCCATTATTGTAACAACTCCATACAGCCCTCCCTGGCGACTCCTCACCCTGTGTACCACCAACCACCCATCTGTTGAAGGCTGCCTTCACTATTTCACTCCCTTGATCACACGCATTTCTGCTACATCAAATCCAGATTCTCCGCTGCCTTTAAAAGTTCCCTGTATCCAGGGGCACCTGGGTGGCTCAGTCGGTTAAGCGTTAGACCTCAGCTCAGGTCGTGATCTCACGGTTTGTGAGTTTGAGCCCCGCATCGGCTTCCCTGCTGTCAGCACAGAGCCCGCTTCTGATCCTCTGTCTCCACTGTCTCTCTGCCCCATCCCTGCTTGTACTCACTCTCTTTCAAATATAAACATTAAAAACAGTAAATAAAAAGGTCCCTATATCCTGCCCTTCCCTAATTTAATCCTCCTAGGATTCCCCCCTGCCTCCCTTCCCCTGTAGCTACGTGGCACCTCACTGACCTGTGGCCGCGCTCAGCCTCTTCCTGTGCTGTTCCTCCCACGGGGAGTGCCTTTCTCCCCATCCCCTTTACTAGCCTCATTTGACACATCCTTCAGTGTTCACCTCAGCCCTACCCCATTGTCCACAGACTTTGCTGACTATGCTGTCAGATTTCTCCCTTCTTTTGCATTTCATGTCTTCTTAAGCCATGGATTACTGTGTTGTTTTATCTTTGTTCCACGCTATTTTTCCATCAGGATTGTAAGCTCACTGAGGGAGGGAACTAAATATTGGTAGCTTTTTTTTTTTTTTTTTGGAGGTAGAGGGAATTCTGTAAAGTGTCTATCCCAGGAGAGGGGGGGGTTGATGATGGTGAGGCCCACCCCTCCCCCCACTTCACTACCTCAGTTGTACCAATCCTTAGTCTTGTCTAGACTTCAAAATGAAGAAAAAAAATTTTTTTAATATTTGTTTGTTTGTCTATTTTTGAGAAAGAGAGAGCACAAGCGGGTGAGGGGCAGAGAGAGAGAGGGAGACACAGAATCCAGAGCAGGCTCCAGGCTCTGAGCTGTCAGCACAGATCCTGATGTGGGGCTTGAACCCATGAACTGTGAGATCATGACCTGAGCCACCCAGGCATCCCAAGTGAAGAAAAACTTTTAAGTGTGTGTTTGCTCAGTAAATTAAATAACGGCTTACAAGAGTTGGGGAGAAGATACCATTTTCAACTTTAAAATATACAAAGGAACGTATTTGATGTTCTTAATTTTGTTTTCTTCCGTAGGGTAGAAGAGCAGAGGATGGCTCCGTCATTGATTATGAACTGATTGACCAGGATGCTCGGGTAAGCGAGCTTCTCGGTTTGAGTTTCTGTTTTCCAGCA
The DNA here is from genome assembly GCF_023721935.1 of Panthera uncia. Lineage (NCBI taxonomy): Eukaryota > Metazoa > Chordata > Mammalia > Carnivora > Felidae > Panthera > Panthera uncia. The sequence continues at coordinate 100,288,068 of NW_026057582.1, read as the reverse complement.
AATCTCTAGGTAGTCTACTTAGTAATTATCGATCCTGTGTAACAGTTTACCTTCAAACCTAGTGGTAGCCCTAAGTTACATCTCTCAGTTTCTTTGGGACAGGAATTGGGGAGGGGCTCAGCTGGGTGGTTCTGGCTCAGGACTTCTCATGAGGGTGGGGCCAAAATGTGGGCCAGGGCTGCATCATCTGAGGGCCTGACAGCATCACGAGGATCTCCTTTCAAGGTCACCCGTCTATAGGACTGTTGAAAGGAGGCCTTACTATTTCTCCACATGGGCCTCTCTAAGGGCTTGCTCGAGTATCCTCACAACCTGGCAGCTGGTTTTCCCCAAAGTGAGTGATCCAAGAGAGAAAGCAAGGAGGAAGCCAAATGCTTATTATCACCTAATGTCAGGAGTCACACAGTGTCACTTCTGTCATACCCTTCGTTAGAAGTGGGTCACTATGTGTAGCCTATAGTTAGTGCAAAGGGAAGTAGGCACCACTTTTGGAAGGGAGGAAAGTCAAATTTGTGGGCTTCATTTTCACTCTCTGGGAACAGTAGTTATCTTAAGATATTCCCTCTTGATGCTGGTATGAATTGTAGGATCAATACCTGAGTCACATATGCTTGTTCAGGCTTTGCTTGTATGAAAGTACCAGATTCTGCAGAGTGTGCTAAGGCTGTGTGCACTGGTGTGCACTTGCTACATAAACAACATAGCAGAGTGGAAGAAAATGGTGGAGGCACAGCCAGGGATAGGAAGGCTTATTGTCCTTTGTGGTGAGGGAGAAGGGGAGGGCGGCAGAGACCCTTCTTGTCTGGTTGAATAGCACTTTCGATGGTTCCAGTCGCGAATCACCGAGAACTGTTTGTTAAGCTGGTTCAGATCACTGTGAACTGCATGCCTTTTCCAGAGGGTCAACAGCTAATCTCAAAGCATTTTATAAGAGCTGCAGAGAAAATTAATTCATTTTAGTTTTAAAATTCAGTGTGTTTCTCACAGCACTTTTAGCAGGAGGTAGGGAAGGTTTTTACATGAAGTGACAGAGGTTAGGTTTTACAACCCCCAGATGGTGGGTGGTCACTTAATGAGTATCTTAACCTTGAATGAATCTTTCTTCTTCCCTCCTTGCCATTCTTAGCATGATTTGTAGCCCCTAGATTTTCCAGAAACTAAAAATGAGACTTTCTGAGTCTCTAAGAAGCATGGGTATAGGTACCTGATCTGTAACTGTCTTCAGCAGACAACCATTAGCTTATTTGCCATCCAAAGTACCAAAGGAATGAGGGCTGGGTGTACTAATGAACATTTGCTTGTCCTTCTGTGTAGGAATAGAAGCTCTTGGTTCTCCCTTTGGCATTCAAGGAAATCGATGTGTACGGCACCCACCTCACAAATAATCTAGTCTCATACTTTGTGCCTAGTGAAGACTTGATTAAGACTTTTTACCCTTTAAAAAGAAAAACTTTTGACTTAAATACTACATTGCTGCCTGTGTCTTCAGTGCAACTGTCCTTTCTCATTTGGCATTTTCAGTGTATAGGTTTTTGGGGTTTTTTTGCATGACAGTTTTTATGACCTTACTCTGGACCACATAGTCAACTTTCCTGGTTGGTTGTGCTTGTAGGACCTCTATGATGCTGGAGTGAAGAGGAAAGGAACAGACGTGCCCAAGTGGATCAGCATCATGACCGAGCGGAGTGTGTGTCACCTCCAGAAAGGTGGGTGCTGTGCTGAGGAGGTCCTAGAGCCTCGGGATGGTCCTCTCGGCCAGGCCTGCTGGTTATGTGTGTTGGGGTGTGGGTCTGCCAGAACAAAGTTCACTCTCTACTTTGTACCCCATAATCTCACTCATTTTTCCATCACCAAGTCCATTGGCCCTTCCCTTCCATTTTGGATCCTTCTTTCTCCTATTTTCCACGTTTGGTGCTGTATCTTGCTGCCCCTTCTTCTCTAGGATCATTTTATCATGCTGTATTTGTTGAAGTAAATGGACTTTCCTGGGCACTATGTACTGTTACTTGTTGCTTCCAAATAGAAGGCTCCACTCAGAGCTGAAGATGGTCAAAAAATGTGGTCTGGCCGTGCCATTCAGGACAGTGCCATTCAGTACAGCTGTCCCAGGTCAACCGGTGCAGGGTCAGCTCTGGTCCATCACGGCAACCCCTAACCCTCTAAGATGCTGTGATCATCCTCATTTGTTTGTTTATTTTTATCATGGTGCATAACCATGGGAGTGATCATTGACAGCTTTGATCAGCCGCTCTGTTCTAGTAATAATTTTTTGTTTTTCCTTAGTGTTTGACAGGTACAAGAGCTACAGCCCTTATGACATGCTGGAGAGCATCAAGAAGGAGGTCAAAGGAGACCTGGAAAATGCTTTCCTGAACCTGGGTGAGCATGTGGCTCTCCCCTCCCATCTATAGTGGACATCAGCTTTCAGTAAACTGCCATAGCAGAAGTAACAAGTGGCCATCCTGTTAATTCAAGTGTGTTTGGGAGGTGTGACTCCTTTAGATGACTTGGGTAGTTGTATAATCTTCACTGAGGAAATTTAAGGTATGAAACTGAGGGACGCTTATGTTGGTAGAGCGAGGAGTTGCCCAGGAAGAATAAAATAACAACAAAAGGGGCCCTGTTGGGGAAACTCACATATCCTGTAGCCCTCAAGATCCCCTGGTTTAAAATCACCATGGAGCCGAGTTTCAGAGGAGCCCAGGTTTTCCCTTAGTGTTTCCCATTTTGCAGCCTGTTCCTGTTACATTAGGTCATCTTATTTGTGGCCCGGGGTCAGGGCCTCACTCCTCCCTGGTGAGGAGAGGAGTAGCTGACCCCTTTTCTTCACTCCACAGTCCAGTGCATTCAGAACAAGCCGCTGTATTTTGCTGACCGACTGTACGACTCCATGAAGGTAAGGGCAGCCAGCTGAGGGGTCCATGTTTCCACAGTGGGCTTTTCTTCTTTTGTGCCCCGAACTATAAGTCTCCTTGACTAGTGGCTGGTGAAAGGGACACTGCCGTCTGGGTGCAGGAATGTACTAGTCAGCTGTGGTTGTATCGGACAGGTGAGAAAACCACAAGTCAGTCTTCTCTGTCTCTCTCTCCTACCTTCTTGAACGTGTGTTTGTGCGCAGGTAGAAAATAAAGTACCAGATGGTAATCGTGTCTGACTCCTGCTCAGACTTCTCAGTGATGGTCTTCCATTACCCCAGAGCAAAGACGGGCAAGGAAGGGAGAGATTATTAAGCAACCCACTGTGCAGGAGACATTGTGCTACTTACTTGATCTTAAATCATTACCAAAAAGTCCATTTGGCCTGTGACATATTCTTTACAGATCAGGAGACTGAAGCTCAGAAAGCTTTAACTAGCCTGAAATAACGTAGCTAGATTTGAACTTAGGTCTGTCCGACTCTAAAGGCGGCCCCACGACTGTCTCTTCCCACAATCCCATCCCATTTTCTGCGCCTCAGATGTCCCTTGTGCTTTCCACCTTCCTGGCCCTCCCACTCCTTCCTGCATCATCCCTTGCCCACACCACCTCTCCCATCTCTCCTAGGGTTTTGGTCAAATAGGACATGTTCCTCAGTGCCTCTGGTCTGAGACTCTGAAAGTAAATTCTGTGGTCTTTATTGTTTACACCATTCACATTGGCACAGAGCCACAGTGAAAGTGTGGTGGCCTGTGTTCTCTAAGCCCCGAGAGCCAGGAGCTGTTTGTTACATATGTAAACTCTCACACTTACTAAACTGAACCATGCAGTAATTAATGCTCCGTACACGTTTATTGAATGCACAAAGTGGGGGTTTGTGCTGATGTCATCCTGGAGTGTTTGAAATTCCAATATGCTCATTTTTCTTAAAGGAGTAGTTTCATCGTTACCTTTGCAGTTTCTTAAAGGGCAGCCTCAAGAACCCAGATGAGTTCCATGTGCAAGAAAACTTACTGGATTAATGTTGTCAGTGAATTGTAACTTGGAACATGTGCTTGACTTTCAGGGCAAGGGGACTCGCGACAAAGTCCTGATTAGAATCATGGTCTCTCGCAGTGAAGTGGACATGTTGAAAATTAGGTCTGAATTCAAGAGGAAGTACGGCAAGTCCCTGTACTACTGCATCCAGGTAAGTCCCGTGGTGACGTGTTGGCCCTTCCTGGCCATCTAGAAGGCCCTGGAGCCCCAGGCTGGTGTCCTGTCAGAATTATGACAGAATGGTGGTTTTCTAATTCACTGGGGAAGAGGTGCTAGTCCTCAGGTATCAGCGGTTTATTTAGAAAGTGCCATTAACGATTTGTCCTAGAATCTTATAGAGACAGGCAAATATTTTACACTTCCCACATCTGCTGTTCTACAGTGATAATTGGTGTTCATGACAATGATCCTGCAAGACTTGCTGACATCCTCCTGAAGAGCCCGAGATCAATTAAATGTTGCATTTTATGCAGTTGACCCTTAAACAGCACAGGCTTGAACTGCACTGGTTGAAAATCAATAGATTTTTTTCAATAAATACAGTGCAGTACTGTAAATGTATTTTCCTTCTGATTTTCTTAATATTTCCATTTCTAAAGCTTACTTTATTGTAAGAATACGGTATATCATACATATGACATACAAAATGTGCGTTAATGTTTATGTTGCAGGTATGGTTTCTGGTCAACAGTAGGCTATTATTAGTAGTTAAGTTTTGCGGGGAGTCAAAAGTTATATGCGGATTTTTGTCAGCACGGGGCAGGGGCGAGAGTTGGTGCCCCTAACTTTGGCCTTGTTAAAGGGTCAACTGTTTCCATTTTTTGAAAATCCTCTGTGATAGGCCTGGCAACATTTAGTTACACAGAACTTCCATCTCCCATCAATTCAGTCTCTCTATTTTGGAGAGACGGAGCATTTGCATGCAAGGAGTGGCTGCACACACATCAGCCCCCTGGCGTGTCCTTCAGACAGGCATTGCAGCCCCCCTTTCCAGAAGACCCTGCAAATTTCAAAGGCATGTCCGTGGTTACAAAGGATGAATTTTGAGGTGGGTTTGGTACACCCAGGTTTGTTAGGGCACGTGTTTACAGTTTAGGGACCAATGAGCCCATTAGTAATCATTTCCTCACTTCACTAGCTTATTCCCACGTGACCTTAAGAATCCTGGAAACAGCACGGTGAGGCAGGAAAGTACCTCTCTTCTCTGGAGGCACGCAGGCCAGAGAGAAAAGTGGTGGTGCATACAGGACCTCACTGCAGTAAGAGCAGGCTGGGTTCTGTGGGTCTGGTTCCTTGCTGTGTTAATCCCTACTACCTCACATTCTCTCTGCCCTCGCAGTAGTCATGTCACTTGACGCCCCCCCCCCCCCCCCCACCTAGTTTCAGACCCCCTGAGGGTCTACTGATGATGGTTTGGGTCTTTGTGCCTGGACAGGTCCCTCAGAGTCTTGTCTTTGTTGCTGCTCAGGGAGGTTCTCTATGCGTTGAGCCTGCTTGTATGTTGTTGCAGACCTTGGGTCTTTTTGCTGATACTGAATTTCTTTTTTCTCCTCTGCTATTTATAGCAAGACACGAAGGGCGACTACCAGAAAGCGCTGCTGTACCTGTGCGGTGGGGATGACTGAGCCCATGACAGCATGAGCGCCAGGAGCAGTGTTCCTTTGTTTTCAGCTAACAGTTCTAGAAAATAGCTTGTGACTAACAAACAGCCCCCTTAATGCTCATCCCTGCGAGGATGACGTTAGCATTGCCCCCTCCCCATCTTTATTTCAGTTGCCTAAGCATTGCCTGCCTCTCATGTCTAGTCTCTTTAGCCAAAGAAATGAACATTCCAAGGAGTTGGAAGTGAAGCCTATGATGTGAAACACTTTGCCTCTTGTGTACTGTGTCATAAACAGATGAATAAACTGAATTTTTACTTTATAAACAAGTACTCTGTGGACCTTGCTTTCAACTTAATTGTTTAGCAATCAAACACGTGTAAAAACAAATAAAATAAGAAATAAAAATCAGACATGCATCAGGGCTGTATTGCTCAGCTGGTAAAGCTGTCCGCTAGAGGAATAAAGCTCTGGGACTCAGCTGTTTGATATGGTGGCCAGTATCCAGATGTGGCGATTTACATTTAAACTTATGTAAATGAAACACAATTAAAAATTCACTTCCTCAGTCACACTATCCACATTTCAAATGCTCGGTATCCACATGTGGTTAGCAGCCCATGTATTGGACAGCACAGGCAGAGAACATTTCCATTATAAGGGAAAATTCTACTGGGCAGCTCTTCTTCATGCCCAGGGGATAATAGTACCTACGGGGAAAAACTTCCATCTGCTCATCTTCCTGCAGGTAAATTACATGAAAACAAATGATCAGTGATGGCCTCAAACTGGGAAGACGAGTGGGGTGGCATGGTGGGCTCTATTTAGCAAATATTGCAAATATATCTAAAGCCATTCGGACGTACAGAAATTAATAACGTTCTGTCTCAACCTCAAGGACTCACCTGTCAGTGAGTCAGGCTACAATATTCTTGGAAGGAGGTGTAACAAAAGTGGACTGAGAGCACAGAGAAGAAAGTGATTGCTTTGGGGAGGATTGGGAAAGATGACCCAGAGGAGAAGGAAGCATTTGAGCTCTGCCTGAAAATCCAAGGTGAAGGTTTAACACAGGGAGAAAGCTCTCCACCGGATTCTTTTGGTTCTGCTATTGGCGAATAGGTGATTCGCACTAAAGGTACTATAGGCACAAAGACTTAGGGCAGAAAGAATTCTGTCTCCCCTACCTCCCGGCAGCCAGGGGTCATTCCTGGCACCACCTGGTTTCAGGTCTGCCCCCCTTTCATGGAAGGACTGCAGTAAACATGATGTGTGTCATTGTGTCTCATAATGTCAAGATGCTGTCCATGGGCTGCTAGCCCAGGACACTGTGGACGGCTTGCTCACCCAGGAACTTCCCCTAAGCTGGGAATAGGGCTGGAGGCAGAGGGACTTGATGGCTGTCCCCAAACCCTTACGCTGTATTTATTCCTCCTCCTTAGAGGATTCTGTGTCACCTGCTAATTCCTGAACCTGGCCGACATAGGACACAGTAGTCTGTGGGGACCGCAGGTAATGGCAATAAACAGGTAAAATGGCAAGTCGGACAGAATGTGGGGAGTGGGGGTGCTGGAGAAATGAAGAAGGTCTGCCCCACTTCGAGCACTTCAAATTCCATTCAAATGACACTGTGTTGACCCAACAAAATATATCTGTGGCCTGAATGATTTGCCGTTTTGACCTTTGGCAAACTTGGGGTAGAAACTCAGGGTGGAGCATGGCTCTTGTGTGGCCCTTGATGTACCTGCAAGCCCACGACGCTATTTCTGAAAAAGGATGTGAGGCAAAAGTAGTGCCTTCTCAAATGTATCCATCTATGCATATTAGAATTGATGTTCAAATCCTAAAATCTACGTTTCCGTGTGCTTGGGGCAGAGTTCAAGGAACTGCGTAAGAAGCAGGATGTTTACATTTAACCCTAAATTATGGTATTGAACTCAAAATGGGTAGGGCTGGGCAGAAGCTGTCAGGAGCAATGTTTCATATTAAGAAGTATCTGGGCTTTGTTTCTTTCCAACATAAAGTGTGTTTCAGGCTGCAAGGGGGAAAGTGGTGGGAGAAGGTAAGGCTGTGCAGCCAGATTGTGGGAAGGCTTCTGCCCCCACCAGGCACCCTGGCCACTGGTCTGGCTGGTCGGATCCTCTAGCAGGCGTGAGGGAAAATTCAAAAGGCAGACTGGCACCGGAAAGGCTCTGGGAGAATTGTTCCAAACACCGCCCACTGTCTCTCCCCTGTATGGAGCAATGGTTGTCTAACATCATCCAAAACTGACAGGGCACTTGGACTTTGGTCTCATACTCTTCTGGATTCCAGTCTGTCCTCGGTCAAGCTGTCCAAAGCATTTCTTGAAATAAAGAACCATCTGGAGATTTGAATAGTCTCCCAATTTTACTTTGTAAAGAGAAGGAAGAGAGCACCAGGCAGGCTTTAACATTTTGTCAGTTGATAATAAGAACTTTGGTTTTATTCTTTGAGGAGTTAAAGGCAATGCATGTAGTATAGCCATGGAAACTTACTGAACTATGTGAACAAGAGGATGACTTTTTCCCCCTCTGACCTGTGTTGTGGAACTAGGCAAGGCTGTCACACCGCACAACTCCAGATGGCACCCTTCACGTCGTATACTATATGAATGGTATCTCCTTTTGAATTATGCAGTACGCAACCTGAGTGGCCATACAGGACAGCCCTATATGGTGACCCTAGGCATGTGTAAGATGGCCCATTAGGTCTTTTGTCACAGAGTTGGCTTCCAGATTAAAGACAAATTTTATTTGGGAACAACTGGCTAAACCTCTGAAGGCCTCGATTTTGCCATACAGATTTTTCCAAACGGATCTTTGGATCCGTTTTATTGGGCTATACACGAACGGCTCTGCATATGAATCTTCCCAGCATGCGAAGTTCCTGTAGTGTAAATTATTAGTAAAGATGGCTAAAACAGGGAAAACCTGACTCACAGAGTGGCTACATTTAGCAAGAAAAATGATTTGAGGACAGAACTCCTTTAAATCAATTTTTAGTCTTTAAATGACTCCAATCTCCAGGCGTCTCCCCGTGTTTTGACAAACGGCTTTGGCTTCTTATCCACATCAGTTTATTTGACCTCCTTTTTCCATCAACTACCAAAATGAAAACTCTGCTTCGAGAGAGAGAGAGGGTGCAATTTTAAACATCCCTTAGCAATGAGGCAGAACATGCTATAGCCATCAAGTTCTAGTTGTTCATTCTATTTATTGAGAAAAGCCTGTAGCCTGATTTCTTTTATGCGAGTACATTTGAGCAAGCAAAGTTTATAGAGATGACTTATCTCATTACATTAGAAGAGTGATTTGCTATCTCAGCATCTATAAGCAATTTTAACAGACATTTCTGGATGAAGAAAAGCTTTTGTAAATATATGCGAAAGACACGATTTCATCAAGCATTAAATTGGAGGTGCCCCGGAAAAATATTACATTTGTGCATTCAATTAGCTTGATTGTGGCTGAATTTTGTCCACTGAAGGCAGCATTTCTGCAGAAAAACAGAAGCAATCCCTACGTCAGCAGGTTTCCTAAAACAGAAAAGCACACTTTTCCCCCTTTGCAAGTCTTCTTTTGCATTTGTGCTGTTCCCAGCTATGCGTCCCTAATCAGGCTGCTTAGTCTTGTTCTCCACAGTAGAGTGCACGGAAAGAGTAAACCAGAAGCCACTTTATTTAGGTGAAATCCAAAACCAACAATTCCAACCTTAAATAGCGTGTACCCAGTCTAAATGCTCAGCAAGCTCTGGGCAAAAAGGGGGCTGGTCCAGATGGAGTTAAGTTCTCCAAACTTCCCTTCCTCGCTTTCTGCAGGGCCTCTCTCTCCTTTAGGGGCTGTTTAAACTTTAGTATGGCTGTTAGCTCATGTCCCTTTCTTGGATGTGTGTTTATAGGGTCAGCCTTATCTTGGAATGAAAGCTTTTGTTTCCCTATCACAGGAAGGAGAGGAGTTACTAAGGAAATGGACAATGTTTGGGTACAAGAGGCCTTTCTTGGACCCCTAAAATCACAGTGAAGCAATGAGCTAAGTATTTGGGATATTCACCAGCCCTCCCCGCCTCCCCAATTGGTAGTAGTTGAACTACTGTAGTTGAACAACCAGCTTTCCGTTAAGAAGAAACAAACCAGAAAAGACATAGTATGTCCCCTACCTGGCTGTGGGGTGGCTGTTATTTTTAAACAAGTGGTGATGACAAATGGAACTTTCCTAGCTTTAATCCATTATAGCCTAAGACTATCATACTTGCAAGTACATTTCTAAATATTAATTTAGGGATTAGGAAGGGTTTGAATCAGGAATTGAGAAATCTTTTCTTTCTTTCTTTCTTTCTCTCTCCTTCCTCTTTCTTTTTCTCTTTCTTTCTCTTTCTTTCTTTCTTTCTTTCCTGTTTATTTTTTTATTTTGAGAGAGGGGGAGAGAGAATCCCAAGCAGGCTCTGTGCAATCATCACAGAGCCCCATGCGGAGCTCAATCTCATGAACTGCAAGATCATGACCTAAGCCTAAATTAAGAGTCGGACGCTTGACCGACTTAGCCCCCCAGGCACCCTGAGAAATATTTCTGACAAGTTTTAGGTTTTTATGTTGGAGAGTTTGCCAGTTTTCAAATTTTACCATGGATTCTTGAGTTTTTGGAGAACCAACTTGGTCTTAATGGACCACATTTGTTCTAATAGATATGAACTCCTTTATGACTTAGAAAGATTTTTAAAGTCTAGAGTTGAGCAGGTAATATGGGGCTTCAGTCACTGACTTATTCATTGGCTTACTAATTTAATCAACAGATCGACCTACTATGTGCTGATGATTGACCTAAGCCCTGGAGATTTAAGGAACAAGGCATCACTGACCATGTAGAATGAAAGGGCTGTGACTGAGGAAGGCACAGGTGAGGTACTTGGGGGTCCATAGTAGCTAATCCTCACCCAGGATGAAACATCTGAAGGTTTCTGGGACAGGCAATCCTCAAAGCAGGATTTATTTGCAGTAAAGGGGGTTGCAGTGTTTTTTACTGATGTACAAGAGGAATACACAGTAATTGTAGAAAGCTGGAAAATACAGAACAGTGTAAAGAAGAAAATCTGAATCACCTGCAACTTCAACCACAACCAATCATTGTTAACATTTTGGCAGGATGACCTATTTGAGAATTAGGTCTTATTTCCTTGGCAGTAAGCACATCAGGAAAGAAAGAGACAATTTTTCCTCCTCCTCAAAAGGGAGAGCTGGCTTTAGGCAGTGAAAGTCTGGCTTTCTTTGCTGCAAGAGTTAAGTGGCTTTTGCTTTTTCAAAGTCGAGTTCAAGAAGATAGAGGCCTGGATTGTTCTGGGTGGTGGTTCTGGATGAAAGGAAGAAGGAAGTAGCCTATCCCTTGGCCAGCTGGCTTTCCAGAGACTAAGCAGGACAGTGTTCAGGTGATAGGGATGGAGCCTGGCCCCCACATAGTGCCTGAGTGTCCTGAGCTCTTATGGAGGATCAAAAACTGCCCATAACAGAATTGGCTATCTCTGGAAAGGTCTTAGTGGCTGGGCATGGTGAATGAGGAATGAAGCCCTGCCCAATGTTGAAATCTTTTTTTCCAATCCTTACCTGATGCTATACCACTATCTTCTCAATCACCAGAATAGTCAGGGGTCCCTCCCTCCCTCTTTTCCCTTCCTTCCTTCCTTCCTCCCTTCCTCCCTTCCTCCCTCCCTTCCTCCCTTCCTCCCTTCCTCCCTCCCTTCCTCCCTCCCTTCCTCCCTCCCTTCCTTCCTTCCTCCCTTCCTTCCTCCCTCCCTTCCTCCCTCCCTTCCTCCCTTCCTCCCTCCCT
>NW_026057582.1:100232380-100276670 GCF_023721935.1 Panthera uncia | reverse complement strand
CCTCCCTTCCTCCCTCCCTTCCTCCCTTCCTCCCTCCCTTCCTCCCTTCCTTCCTCCCTTCCTCCCTTCCTTCCTCCCTTCCTCCCTCCCTTTCTTCCTCCTTTCCTCCCTTCCTTCCTTCCTCCCTTCCTCCCTCCCTCCCTTCCTCCTTCCCTTCCTTCCTTCCTTTTATTTTATGACCTACAATATCTATCCCAGGTAAATCATACTAAGTATTCCTGACACTTCATAGCGCTAAATTTAGATATAACTTTGTACTTTGAAAACCCTAAGTTAGCTAAATTTTGTAAATCAGTAAGGAAGACAGGATCCTACTAGAGTCATAAAACATGAGAGGAAAACAAAGGATGTGCTCTGGATCTCATATTCCAGGTTGCTAGAAAAACAGGGAAACAACAGAAAGTGATTTCAGAGCATCAATTTAAAAAAAGAAAGATGTAGAATCAAAAATTTTCAGCTTGTCAGTGGGATTATGGCCAATTCTTTTATGTTTATTTTTTTTTACAGTTTATTTATTTATTTTGAGAAAGAGAGAGAAAGAATGGGAGAGAGCCTCAAGCAGGCTCTGCACTGACAGTGGGGCTCTAGCCCATGAACCATGCGCTTATGACCTGAGCTGAAATCAAGATTCGGATTCAACTGACTGAACCACTCAGGTGCACTTGCCAGTTTTTAATTATGAGGTTTCCATGTAGTTACTATTTGACCTCTAATATTGACAAATACAGAGTAAGATAAGAAATGTTGGGGCATCTGTGTCGCTCAATCATTTAAGCGTCCGCCTTCAGCTCAGGTCATGATCTCACGGTTCGTGAGTTTGAGCCCCATGACTGGCTCTGTGCTGACAGCTCAGAACCTTGGGCCTGCTTTGGATTCTGTGCCTCCCTCTCTCTCTGCCCCTTCCCTGCTTGTGCTCTCTCTCTCTCTCAAAAAATAAATAATAAAAAACAAACAAAAAAAGAAATGTCGGTCTTGTTCCCATCCTCTGTAGCTTTTGTTTATCCCCTTAGCCAAGGTCTACAAATCCCCACATGGAAATTAAGGCCTGGCTTGACCCTCGTTTCAGACCTATGCTGGCCTGAGCATGGAATATTGAATCATCTGTGTCTCCTGCTGCTCCTGGGAATTTGGTGGCCTCCGTACTTTTCTGGAGAGGAGTGAGCTGTTCCTGGGACTCACATTCTGTCCCCAGCACTGTGCCTGGCTCTGATAACCCTGGCCCTGTAGAGGCTGAGATTGTTGTAACTTGTCTTCTGCCCTGGTAACTGACCTCATCTCCCAGCTACCCTAAACCCTGGGCTTGATCTTTTTCTCAGTACCCTGGAACCATTTCTTCCAATCTCAGTTCTACTTAGCTCAGTTCCTCCTCAATGAATGTCCACATAACAGGGGCAGCCATTCTTGAAGAATGAGCTCTGCCCAGCAATTGGAACATCCCCTCACTTTTCTGAGCCTTACTGGCTCTTTCCATTGTCATGGGTAACTGTTTGCCTGTACTTCAAACATTTTTCATGTTTGCTTTGCCTTACTCTAAATAACCAGCCAGGCACTGATAATTCAGAGATGATAACACAATTTGTTTGGCACAAAAAACATGCTACATAAGTTCAGAGATCAGATAATAACTTCTTTCTTTTCTCATCCTCCACCTACTGCTCTGCCAGAAACTCCTCCCTTAACATTAGTCTTTGCATCTAGACATTGTCTCCATGCAAACATGCTATTTGGGAGGGGTGGTTCTAATTAATCCTTTAGCATACTTGATTTATAGCCACTTATCATTTCCTCAAAAGAAAATGTGGCTCTTAAAGCATGGCATGTGGGATAGAAGTTTTTTTTTTTTCCCTTTTACTATTTTTATTTTGTATTATGAACAACAACAACCAGTAATATACTGCTTTTCTTCACATTCGTATGGGTTTTTAAGAAATTATTGCTTTTTCCCCCTGGAGAACTAACAGACAAAAAAGCAGTACCACATTGTGAAATCTGTAAATCCCAGAAATCAACAGCTTGAAGACAATCCCCAGGATCAGGGAAGAATACAAGTGTCACAAGAGATGAGACAAGCACATATAGGGATAGTAAGCTGAGGGAGTCACTGTTTCAATGCCACTGACCCAGACAATAGGAACCCTTTTTCTCCTGGCACCCACTGCCACCACCTTAAAGGGGTCATTTGGGGTCTATGGTCTGAAGAACTCTTTTCAACTGACACAAGAGTTGCTTTGTGGAGAGGTGCAACGAGAAAGCACGAATAATAAAGTCAGAGCTCAGGGAAGAACACATAGTGAAAAGAAAACCCAGAAATGTCAACATCTTTGCTACTTCAACCAACTGCTTCCATTGTACCCAAAAGGGAGTCTGGAAAACATTTCAGGGTTCAAATCAGCATATGTATCATGTCCCTACAAACCCTACAGGGTTACTTTGCTGACGAGATGGTGATCAGCTTATGTCCTGAAGCAACAGAGACAGGTACCAAGACTGCCAAAGTTAAGGGGAAAAAAAGGTGGAAGTTGTGCTTTCTTCAAAATGAATTGGCTTTGAAACTGCCTTTTCTCCTGGTCTAGCAACTTCTTTCTCCCACACTGCTGCAGGTTTTATTGCCTTACACTTGAAATGAAAAACCGAATTTTGAGGTGCAAGGACTGCGCAATCCTGAGGAGACAGGGGGTCTGCAAGTACAGTAGTCAGACAGGCTGCGCTCTCAAGGCTTGGCCTTCCTTGTATCCCAAGAACCTATCCCTGAGGTTAGTTTGAAGTTCTCTGCAAGCCTGGTGACCACTCACTATCCCACTGGGGCAGTGTGAGAGAGTGAGGTCTTCAGTACTCCGCAGATAGGAAATGTCCATGAGTTTATTTTTTTTTTAATTTAAAAAAAATGTTTATTTATTTTGAGAGAGAGAAAGAGCATGAGCAGGGGAGGGGCTGAGACAGAGAATCTTAATCAGGTTCCACACCCAGCATGAAGCTGGACGTGGGGTTCAATCCCAGGACCTTGGGATCATGACCTGGGCTGAAATCAAGAGTCCACAGCTTAACCGGCTGAGCCACCCAGGCGCCCTGAAATGTCCCTGAGTTTAAAAAACAAAATCATGATTGTTCTTGGGGCTGCGCTGTTTCCCCCATTCCAGTTTTAGCAGGATGTGGCTGTGGTCATGGGGTTCCTGGAGAGCTCTGAGACCATCAAGTTGGTGGACACCAGCACCCGCATTTAAGTGGGGGAATGTGCAGTAGGAACGTTGCACATCAGGGCTCAGTGTCTGCAAGAAGCCTGTAAATTAAGAGCTGGCTGCTTCCTCTCGGCTGCCGTGGAGTGGGCATGGAAGGTAGGATCTCAAATTCATACTGCAGGAGCTGCTAGAGCTGGAAGCCAAAGTTGGGCTAGATGACAGTCATCTGATTGACCTAAATGAAGGCCTCCTTGAGGCGGAACTGCTTTGTCTTCATAAGGTATGAATGGGAGATCCCAGCCTCACAGTGGACCAGGACGTTGCTTCCCAATTCACTGACGTGGTCAATGAAATCTAGCACTTCCTGAAAGTGGGAGCTAACGTCAGTGGCTGTCTTCCACGGGGATCCATTTATTGTGCCGGTAGGTCCTTCGGGCCTCAGAGGTTCACCGTGAGACATTCAGCAGGGTAGTGACATGCAGGTGGGCGAGCAACTCGTGCTTGGATGCACGGTGGGCACTTCCAAGCAAGAGGACAGTAAGCTTTTCATCTGGCCCCCCTGGTCACCAGCCCGCCGTGGCTGATGTCCAGCACTTGTTGTGCACATTGGCTGCCGAGCGCTCTCCCGGTTTCCATCTTTCTTGAAATGGGTTTACACCCATGTAACAGGCCATTCCAAGTAGGAAGTCTCGCACGCCCCACTGGGGAAGCACACCCATTGGTCTGCGGGCTACGGGGCTGAGCCAGGCGCATGCGCAGCTATTCCCGCGCAGCGTCAGGCCGCCACGCAGTCACTATTCTCCCGGCGCCCCACGGGGCAGCACGTACTGCGCAGACTCCGCGCCGTGGCCGGCCGCCAACGCGCCCAGAGGAGGTGGGCTGAGAATGAGTGGCGCGTCGCTGAGGGGGCTTAGGTCGGCTGGGCAGCCGTCGAGTACCACGAGGCGCGCGGGGACCCGTGGCTATGGTGCCCATTGGGAGGCTCGGGAGTGTGAGGCCGCGGGGCCGCAGCCGCCCACCGAGCCTCTCCCGCCCTGCGTGCCGCCGCCCGTCGTCGTGCTGCAAGCCGGGCCAAGCGTCTTGAAAGAGGTGTGAGCCTAACAAAACATGCAGCGCTCAACTGCGGACTAAATCAAAGTAGGACATGTAACCGGAAGTTCCATTAGTAGACTTCTGGTGTGTTTTAGAATGGAACTCTGACTTAGATATCATTGTTTTGAGGGCTCCTCCTCAGAGATGATTTAAATACCCTCCGCCCCCGTCCCCCCCCCCCGCGGCAGAGAATGCAGATGTGAGAGTGCCCAGGGTTTGGGCTGTGTCTGGATCCAGCTCTGCTGCTGCAAGTCCCTGGTGAGACGGCCATGGGGGCAGTTAGGATGATTGGCTCGTCCCCAGCACGGGTCTCTTTCCCTTGAACCCTAGCGTAAGCCTGCCAGTTCACGTAAGCTGAATTCTTTCCGGGGAGTTTCCCCACTGTGCCTGATGGGTCTGCCCTCCCTGGGAATAATACTGTTGACCTCGCAGGGTTGTTGTGACGATTAAAAAAGATAATTTGGGTAATGTCTCTAGCATAGTGTTTGGTATAGCCGAAGTATTTAGTCAAATAAATAAGTTTCATATGTTACCAGGTAGATAATATATAAATAAGTAATACTGTATAATATTAAAGAGTTGCCCCTCATAGACACAGGAGAGACTTTCCACTGTATGATATTTGCACAGGGCAGTGGACTTTAGTTTCAGGGGTCCTATGTGGCTTGTCCTTCTATGGCCTGTTTCCATTTGGGAATTTAGCTTCCATGGTTCTCTTGGCTCTTTCTTTCTCTTTTTCTTTCTTTCTTTCTTTCTTTCTTTCTTTCTTTCTTTCTCCCTTTCTCCCTTTCTTTCTTTCTTTCTCTTTCTTTCTTTCTTTCCTTCCTTCCTTCTTTCCTTCTTTCCTTCTTTCTTCCAGAAAGAGAGAGAGTGGGAGAGAAGGGCAGGGGGCGGAGAGAGAGAGAGAGAGAGAGAGAGAAAGAAAGAGAGAGAGAGAGAGAGAAAGAGAGAATATATCTTATGCAGGCTTGATGTTCAGCGTGGAGCTGGACACAGGGCTCAATCCAGCAACCCTGGGATCATGACCAGAGCCAAAATCAAGAGTCTGACACTCAACTGACTGAGCCACCCAGGTGCCCTTGCCTTTTTTTTTTTTTTTTTTTTTTTGGTCATATAGTTAGCTTAGGATGTGCCTTCTACCTCATTCCTTCCTATCTGTCAACAAATCACAAGACCTGACAGTACAAGTCCATCAGGGAAGTGTACAGTGTTTGGATTGTAGTATGGCATGTCCTTGAATTTATTTTATAGCTAACATCATTCATCTTCTTGGCAGCGAGACAGATACCCCCACTTTTTGTCCTTTAAGTTTCCATCAACTTTGGACCATATCAAGTTGGTGAATATGTATATGATGATGGGTAGGAAATAGTGTTTAGTTATGGCCAGTGTCTCCTGTTCCTGAAAATCATGTAATCTGATGACCTAGCACAAATCATTTTATTTTCTTTCTTTTTAATTTTAGTCCCAGTATAGTTAATATACAGTATTATGTTAGTATCAGGTGTACAATATAGTGATTGAGCAATTCTCTACATTACTCAGTGCTCATCAAGATAAATGTACTCTTAATCCCTTCACCTATTTCACCCATTCCCCATCCTCCTCTCCTCTGGCAACCATCGGCTTGTTCTCTAAACTGAAAAGTCTGTTTTTTGTTTGTCTCTTTTTTTCTTTGTTTATTTCTTAAATTCTGCATATGGGTGAAATCATATGGTATTTGTCTTTCTCCGACTTATTTCATTTAGCACTGTACCCTCTAGATCCATCTGTGTTGTTGCAAATGGCAAGATTGCATTCTTTTTTATGGCTGAGTATATATATATATATATATATATACACACATACATTATATCTTCTTTGTCCATTCACCTATGAATGGACAGTTAGGTTGCTTCCATATCTTGGTTGTTGTAAATAATGCTGGAGTAGACATAGGGGTACATATATCTTTTCAAATTAGTGTTTTGTATTCTTTGGGTAAATAGTAGCGGAGTTACTGGAACATATATTCTATTTTTAATATTTTGAGGAACTTCAATACTGTCTTCCACAGTGGCTGCACCAGTTTGTATTCCCACCAGCAGTGTATCGGGGCCCCGCTTTCTCCACATCCTTGGCAACATTTGTTGTTTCTTGTCTTTTTCATTTTAGCCATTCTGACAGGTGTGAGGTGATATCTCATTGTGGTTTGAATTTGCATTTCCCTGATGATGTGTGATGTTGAACGTTTTTTTCATGTGTCTGTTGGCTATCTGTATGTCTTTAGAAAAATGTCTGTTCATGTCTTCTGCCTGTTTTCAATTTTGATTGTGTGTGTGTGTGTGTGTGTGTGTGTTGAGTTGTATCATTTTTTAAAATATATTTTGAATACTAACCCTTTATTGGATATGTCATTTGAAAATATCTTCTCTCAATTAGTAGACTTTTAGTTTGTTGATTGTTCCTTTGCTATGCAGAAACTTTTTACTTTGATGTAGTCCCAGTAGTATATTTTGCTTTTGTTTCCCTTGTCTCAAGAGACATAACTAGAAAAATGTTGCTAAAGTCAGTGTCAGAGAAAGTGCTGCCTGTGCTCTCTTCTAGAATTTTTGTCATTTCAGGTCTCACATTTAGGTCTTTAATCCATTTTAAATTGTGTGTGTGTGTGTGTGTGTGTGTGTGTGTGTGTGTTGTAAGAAAGTGGTCCACTTTCATTTTTTTCATGTTGCTGTCCAGTTTTCCTAACACCATTTGTTGAAGAGACTTTTTCCCATTGCATATTCTTGTCTCCTTTGTTAAAGATCAGACCAGTTCCTTTAGGGAGAAGAGTTAAGGGCTTACTTTCTGAAACCATGTGACAATGACTGCAATTAAATTACGGTAGTAAAAGCTGTAGGAAATATCAAGCTGCCTAGATTTGGGGGGGTTTTGGTCCCACAAGATCAGAAAGCATGGAAAAGGCCACGAAGCCCTCAGAGACATGTTTTCTATTCTGTATGAACATGTTAAACCAGCATGGTGAGTCTTAATTTTAGGAGGTGACTTTCAGACTTGTTCTTGTGGTCAAGTCCCTCTGAGTCACTTCTGGGGACATCACAGAATAATGATCCATCTTCCATGTGTTATATAAACCAGGAGCAATTTTCTTGATTGAAAATTCTATAATCATATGTGTACAGGTTCCATGCCTCAAAAATTTACACATAAAATATTTCTAGGAAATGTCATCTACAGTGATGGTCCTTCTTGTATCTTTCCTCACCTCCTTTCCTGGATGGAGACTGGCTCTTGCTGAGGCTAGGTTGTAGAAGTAAGCCTTTGGAGGACTTCCCTATTAGTTCAATAACATTTAAGAAGGTTTGCTAGTGGAAGTTAACCATTTCTGAGTATAGAGTTTGATTGCGTTTTAGTCCTCTCCATTTTCTCCTCCATTCTTTGGACTTGAACATGGAGCAGAGATAGAACAGAAGATACTTGCTCCATGTATATCAAAGGAGAGGCATGGACAGGTTTGGGGAGAGGAAGGGGAGTGATGGAGCGAAAGAAAAGGCAGAACAAAAGAAGACACAAGGGCAAGGTGAAGAGAAGGGAGAGAGGACACCTTTTTCAGACTGTCCTCACAGAGCTAGGGACTAAAAACTCATTTGTATGGGCTGAGCCCAGGAGGCAGATTGAGGAAATTAGAGAAGAAACCCCCAAATCTGTCTCACCAGAAAGGCTTTCTATTAGTTAGAATATATCGGTTGAATCTAGGGTAAATAGCTGTTTGAATATTTTTCTGGAATTGATGTTGGTACTTGATAGAGTAAGATTAAGAATTTTTTTTCTCTCGGGGTGCCTGGGTAGCTCAGTCGGTTAAGCATCGGACTTTGCTCAGGTCATGATCTCATGGCTTGTGGGTTCGGGCCCTGCGTGGTGCTGTGTGCTGACAGCTCAGAGCCTGGAGCCTGCTTTGGATTCTGTGTGGCTCTGCCCCTCCCCTGCTTGTGCACGCGCATGCTCTCTCTCTCTCAAAAATAAATAAACTTAGAAAAAACTGAAAAATGAAAAAAAAGAATTTATCATTCTCACATCCACAATAAAGGACTTGATATAAAGATTTTGCATAGGGGCACCTGGGTGGCTCAGTCGGTTGGGCATCCGCCTTCGGCTCAGGTCATGATCTCACAGTCTGTGAGTTCAACCCCCACGTCAGGCTCTTTGCTGACAGCTCAGAGCCTGGAGCCTGCTTCAGATTCTGTCTCTGTCTCTCTCCTCCCCTCCCCCACCCTCACTGTGTCTCTCTCTAAAAAAAAAAAAACCCACAAAAAACATAAAAGTTCTCATCACAAGGAAAAGTACTTAAAAAAAAAAAAAGATTTTGCATATTCTGAGTTTTTCTATGTAAACCAGGACATTTGTTTTGTCAATCAGTCCACACTAGGTAGCTAGTAATAGCAATATTTTTTGAAGTTACTCTGTGGCAGGCACTGTGTTAAGTGCTTGATACAGATTATGACATCTAATTTTTGCCTTATGCCTAAGAAGTAGGTTATCATGATTCCATTCGACTGAAAGAGCTGAGGTTCAGACAGGTTAAGCAGCTTTCTCAAAGGCATACAGCTAGGAGAGGCAGAGCTCAAATATCTTATTCCAATACCTTTGTTGGTAATCGCTCACTCTACTGCCTCTGCATCAGAATTTTAATAAAAATGGAAGAAAAGTCTTGCCATTAATTGTGTGTGTGTGTGTGTGTGTGTGTGTGTGTGTGTGTGTTTATGTGTTAATTGAGAAAAGACTCAACCTTTGAAAACTTAAACGTTTAATTTTAGAATAGTTTTAGTTTTACAAAATTATTGTGAAAATAGTACAGAGGGTACCTGTATTCTCTATACCCAGTTTCTCATTTTATTAACATCTTACCTTAGTATGATATATTTGTTACAATGAGTAAACCAACATTGATACATTATTAGCTAAAGTCCATGGTTTATTCAGATTTCCTCAGGTTTTATTTATGTCCTTTTTCTGTTCCAGGTTCCCATCCAGGATATCACACTACATTTAGTAGTCCTGTGGCAGTTCCTCAGACTTTCTTTGTTTTTGGTTACCTTGACAGTTTTGAGGATTATCTTGTCACATATTTTGTAGACTGTCCCTCAGTTGGAATTTGTCTGATGTTTTCCCATGATTAGGGTAATATGTTTTTTGACGGAAGATCATAGAGGTAAAATGCCATTTTCATCATTTTATATCAAGGGTCATCCTATCAACATGACCTGTCACTGTTGATGTTAATGTTGATCACCTAGCTGAGATAGAGTTTGTCAGGTTTCTCCCCTGTCAAGTTACTCTTTCCTTCTCTTTCCATGCTGTTCTCTGTGAAAGAAGGTCACTATGTGCAGCCCACACTTAAGGAGTTGGAAGTTATGCACCACCTCCTTGAGGATAGAGTATCTATGCAATTAACTTGGAATTTATCATGGTGGATTTGTGTCTTTTCCTTATTTATTCCTATTATTTATTTGGTCATTAATGTTAGTATGGGATCATGGATATTTATTTCATACTTTGGATTATAATCCAGTATAACTTTATTGCTCAAATTGTTTTAGCTTTGGCTACTGGGAGCTCTTTTAGATGGCTCCTGTGTCCCTGTGATACATCAAGTTAAATTTTTTTTTTTTTTTTCTCTCTGGCACTGCAAGATGCTCCAGGCTCATCTTGTATATTTCCTGCCCCAGTCCTTGAATCTGCCATTTTTCCAAGCAGCCCTGGTTCCCTTCATTGGAGAATTAGCATTAGAAACCAAAATATGGGCGCTAAGTGTGCTCATTGTTGTTGGGATATTGCTTCTAGGTTCTCTCAGCTGTAAAAGAGCAAGAAAATATATGCGTTATACATATCTTTAAATTTTTCTATATGTAACCATCTGTATCTACATTAAACTAAACATGAGTTCATTCATACTAGTATCTCCAACTCTAATTTGTCACTACACGGATCACTCTAGCCTTCTCCCCTCATTTATCTGTAAATTCTCACAGATTTCTCCAACAGTGAGAAATGAGGTTCCTGACATTTATCATCCATTTACTTAATTGTTTAATTCTAGTATACATGTATAGCAGTATCAGAATTTTTAACCCAAATCCCCAAGGAAAACAGCTTTATCAGCTGGAGCACAGTGCCACGTACAGTTCCTTTTTACTTTGGTGTTACAGATTCTGCTCATTTCCAAAGTTGCTTCAGTCAGTACCATTTTCCCCACTTCGTTCAGTGAGGTGTGAACAAATGTTCACACATTTGTAATATAGTTGGTTCCTTGTCACAATTTGTATTCCATTCTGGGATCTTCTGTCCTCCTAAGTAATTTTTTTTTTCTAATTTGCATCTGGTTTACAGTAACACAGAGAATAGTTTCAGCACCCCCCCAGAATCCATTGCAATTCATGTACCCAACTTCACCCTCCAGACTCCTGGCAACCACTGATCTGTTTCCTATCTATACAGTTTTGTCTTTCCAGAATGTCATATAATTGGAATCATGCAGCAGGTAGGTTTTTCAGACTGGCTTCTTTTGTTGAGCCATGTCTTTGTGTCTTGATAGCTTGATTCTTTTTATCACTGGCTAGTATTCCATTGTCTGGATGAACCACAGTTGTTTATCCATTTACCTGTTAAAGGACATGTTGGTTGCTTCCAATCTGCAGATTTCTGTCGGATATAAGTTTCAAGTCATTTGGATAAATACCTAGGAGTGCAATTGCTGAGTCATATGTTAAGACTGTGTTTAATTTTGTAGGAAACTGCCAAACTGTCTTTCAAAATGGCTTGAACCATTTTGCATTCCCGTCAGCAATGAATGTGTGTTTCTGTTGCTCTGTATCTTCACCTGCATTTGGTGTTGTCAGTTTTTTGGATGTAGTCATTCTAATTAGTTGTATAGTAGTATCTTGTTTTCACTTGCGATTCCCTAAGGACAAATGATGTTGAGCACATTTTCATATGCTTATTTGCCATTTGTAGATCTTCTTTAGTGATGTGTCTGTTCAGATCTTTTGCCTCCTTTTTATTCTGCCTTTTATTTTTTTTAATATTGACTTTTAAGGTTCTTTTGTACTTTGGATATGAAGCATTTATCAGACATGTATTGTGCAAATATTTTCTTTCAGTTTATCTTCTCATTTTCTTTCCAGTCTTCCAGGCTTGTCTTTTCATTTTCTTAGCAGTGTCTTTAACAGAGCAGAAGTTTTAATTTTAATAAAGTCCAGCTTATCAGTTTTTTCTCTCATAATCTGTGCTATTGACATTGTATTTACAAACTCATTAACCAAACCCAAAGTCATGTAGATTTTCTCTTATGTTTTCTTCAAGAAGTTTTTATATTTTTCCATTTCATATTTATGCCTGTGATCGATTCTGAGTTAATTTTTGTGCAAGGTGTAATGTCTGTGTTCAGGTTCATCTTTTTTAATATATGGACATTCAGTTGTTCCAGCACCATTTGTTGGAAAGCCATTTATTTATTTTATTAGAAAAATATTTCTGTCCAGTTTGTGGAACTAGAGTTCTTTGAAAGCAAGCTTTGAGAACTCTGGCCCAGTCACTGAAGTCTTCTTGTAACCTCCATATGCTATTTTCTTTTCACCCATCTTCCTGCCAAATCAAATGCTAGCTGCTGCCTACTGAAGATAACTACAAAAACTTTCTTATTTCAATACACTGGAGAGAAACTGGTGTGTGTGTGTGTGTGTGTGTGTGTGTGTGTGTGTGTGTGTGTTTGTGTGTGTGAGTGAGAGAGAGAGAGAGAGAGAGAGAGAGAGAGAGAGAGAGACAGTAAAGTCCCTTTGGGAGGGGAGGTTTGTAGAGGAAGGGGCAGTGGTTGGAGACTCTACTTTATCCTTGAAGATAGAAAACTCTTAAGATGGATAGAATTTAATTAACATACTTTTGAGACAAACATTATCTCTTAGGAAAAATAAATAATTTTGCAGTATGTACATACACCTGTGTGTGCGCAAGTGCACGCAAACACACCCCCACCCCCACACACACCCACACCTACACACACCCACACACACACAGCCTTTCTCCCAAAGCTTGGTTAACTTTAAGAGCACCATCAATACCCTTTTCCAGGTCTTGGAGAGAGTCAGACAGAAGCTCTCCATTGTCACATGCCTCAACCTCAGGGAAGTGGGGAGCAGATTTTCATTAACTGTGATGTATGTTACAACATAAAGCGCATGAAATTAGCTACATACTTCACAGTCCTGTTTATCTGAGTGTGTGAAAATCAGACATACTTTTATTTTATTTTATTTTATTTTATTTTATTTTATTTTATTTTATTTTTTTTGCTTACAATTAATTAAAAATAAAGAAGAGTGCCATCTTGTGGGCATCTCTGTTACTACCACAATCACATCAGATCCTGGTGGAAGTCCATCAACCCTAGAGCACCATTTGGCCTAGGAACACATCTGTATGTAATGTATCAGCTGAAGGCAACGGATTAAAGACATCTCTTCAGTTCTTTTACCTATATTCAATCATTCTATGGACTTTTATTTTCATAAATGACTAAAAGGTACTTCCTAATAACCTATGAAACCAGTCATGGAGGGGCATTTAAAATAAAAAATGGCATATTATCAGTTCCTTTACATACTCAAATTCCATTTTGTATAAGAAGTTTTGCTGACAAGTTTCATAGTACATGAACCTACATGGAATGGGAATTTCAGAAATTTCCAGGGAGAACGTTTTGTATTTATCATTATATTGAGTTTGGTTGTGGTTTTCAATCCATGCCAGTCTTGTCTTAAAGAGTATGGTTGTTACTTATTTATCAGTATGAGCAAAGAACCAGGACAGACCACTCAGTAACAGGACAGAAGTTTTAGTAGCAATTCAGGAACCACTGAGTCAGATGGTGGACTACAGGCCAGGATAGGGAATTGGATCCTGGAAAGGTCTTTGACAGGATGGAGCCAAGGATGACAAGTCATGCTACTTGTTGCTGAGACACTCCCTTCTAATTCCAGGCTTACTGGTTTTTTTGTTTTGTTTTGTTTTTTTACTATGAGAGCTTGGGAAAATCCCTACACCTCTTTTTTTTTTTTTTCATTCTGTGAAATGACACCTTTGAAATACATATTCTCCAGGGTCTCTTCAAGGCCTGAAATTTGATTTATCAAAGAGAAGGACTCATGTCTCATTCATAACCAGGTTTCCTGGTTAAGGGTGGGATTTATCACAGAGATATTTATTTTTAGTGAAGCTTCTAGATAGAGCATTCTGAAGCCATGGAAATGGTTTATATTTTACATAGTAACAAATTACGGAAATACTTGAATGTAATTACTCCTTCAGTATTGGTATCCTCACTTTGAGTTCCTGTAGTCCTATAGGATGAGGTATCAGAGAAAAGCCACACTCACTTCCATTCAGGGACTGAGGCAGGTGGGCCCTCACTGCACTGAAGATATATTTTCCTTGCAGATGTGTGCACTTGACTTCACAGCATTTTAAGACATCTTAGGCAGTGATGGGTGACATTATCCACCCAGCCACTATATCAACCTCATGCTGTCAGTATCTGACAGTGGTATTGATTCTAGGGAAAGAAACCATCCCTTACATGGCCAGCTAAAGGACATTCAGGATGGGTGTCATTTCATGAGGAAGACTTTCTGTGTTCCCAAATGAGTAAGGAATGTTGCTTTCCATATGTGTTTAACGCCGTGTATTTTAAGAGTTCTTATAATCTAAGAACTCTAAAACATTCCTCTTTGATGGAGTGAATGCACTTTAAGTTTTTTTTGGGGGGGGAGAGAAGGGTCCAAGATCCAACAAGATACTAGAAGGTTCAACCCCACATTGCGTCTTATCTTTGTCAAAATTATGTTGCTGTGGATTGGTAAATGTGCCCTTTAAAAAAATGTGGAACAGAAATCATGCTGATGGCATTTTACCACAAGAGAGCGCTCTAACAAAACACCTCACAGCTCAAAAATCTACATTGACCTTCTCAAACATTTACATGCTACAGTTTCTGGCTGGTCTTGTGACATAAAGCTCAATGTCACAAATATTGTTTCAAATTTTATGAAAAGAGACTTTTTGAAGAATGTTGGGAGCCTGAGAAGTAAACCTTGAGCACAAGTTAAACTACTTTGTTTAGCTGGAGATGCTTTATACTTCTTCCATCAATTTCTAAAAAGGGGGCAAAAGAGTTTAAAAACCTTTACTGTCTTTAACAACAGACCAAAAAACACAAACTCAAAACACTTTAAGAGCATTTTCATTTCCAAACTACATCCTTTATGGATAATTTTCCTAAGAATTTGGAATCTAGATATGTAATTGAATAAAAAACAAAAGCAACCAAACAAATCCATTCTCTAATCTAGATAAAACTGTCAGAGAAAGTGCTGTGTTACCTCTTCCAGGATACAGATACTAGAGAAATGAAGTAGGGGAAAGGCTATGTGATTGTCTTTGAAGTAAATTAAAGCACTCGGACTGTATTTCCCTCGTGGACAGATAATACTTGAGGGCATTATTGCCAACAATGAATATCCTTTACATTTAAACAATCTTTACTGATAATAAAATAATTAGAAAAATTTATGGGCATGTGCACTATTATTAACATGGTTTTGCCTAAAGGAGATTCAGATGGTTATTCACGGATGTTATGAGGTTCTCCACCCCCCCCCCCCTTTCAGATGACATGTTTATACTTAAGCAGCACTTCTAAATTTTTAATAGAGATGAAGAGATTCCATTTAATTAGGTAGAGTGACTTGTTTATGTGCAGGTTATACATTTACGAGTTCTAATGAAGAACAGAAAATACCTATTGAGCAGCCTTTGAAGTTTCACTTGTTTAAGGATAATTGTAAACCCAGCTCAATGGAAATAGCATCTCAGTCAATCCACTGACTAGAGAGTAGAGCATAGGGAGTTAAGTCTAGGTAAAATAATTGTACAAATCACATGTCGATCAATGCTCAGTGGATTTTTTTTCCCCTTCTAAATCAAAGCTCTTCCATCTTCTGTTTGATTGGAATATTGAAACTAGGTTATAGGAATAAATGTTAAGGATATAATAAGATTTTTTTTCTTTCTTAAAATCCCCCTCTATTTATATAAAGCTTTTCTCTATGTTTCTTTCAATTTTTACTTTTTATATTCTGTGTAGCCTATCTTATTTGCAAATTAGAAAACTAAGTCATGCTACTGTCAAACGATTTTTCCACATTCATAAATCCTTTCTGAAAATAAGTTAATTTTTTCTTAAACTCTGACCTAAGGTAAAAAATCCAAATATTTGTGTGCCTCAGATGTACCACAAAAAGGCCACCTAAATTAATGAGGTTTCTTGAATTGGTGTACAGAAATGAATTACAAAGCTTAAGAAGTCCAAGAGATTTCTCGTGATTTTTAAAGCAATATTAATGATCATATGGAATGAGAAATTGAGCTTTATGTTATTAATATTGGATTAGTCTTTATTTCCTGAAAGCCGGTCTATTTATGGGTATGCAGGATGGAATAAAAGTCTGAAAAGGTTAATTTTTTTTTAAGTTCTGTAGAATGTCTGTTTTCTTTCACTTTTTATAAGTTTCCCTTTCAACGGTAGTTGCAACCTGCATTTGGAGTGAGTCCAGGAAGCTTGAATAATAATGTAATCGCTGGTGGAGCCACTCTTAGGGGAGGGAGTGGAATCAATGAAATGCTGCGCGCAGGTTCCTGACAATATATTCATCTTGCTATTATCGTGGCTGATGGATTGTAGCAAGGAGACTCCTAGGGCTTGCATTTGCCATCTTTAGTATACATTATAATTTCAGTGTGGAAAAAAAACCCCAGCATACAAAAGAAATAAAGCCATCCCTGCCTGAAAAGTAGTACCTTAAAAATGTACATTGAAAGAAAAGATATTTGTCTTGTTGCAGGGAGAATAGAGAGTAGAGGATAGAAGGCGAAAGAGGAAAGGAAAAGAAACCGTTGCCCTTTGCTTAGCTTGCTGACCATATTTAAGGCTCTCGAACATTTTAGTAGTTGCACATCCATTTTCTCTTTCTTCTGTGTGCTTGTCTAATTTATTTTCATAAGAAAACTCTGCCCCTCTTGTCTGGAGTCAGCATTATGCAGCTGAAATCTTGGATGGTATGGGTTTAAGATCAAACAAGACCTAATAAGGTGGGATTTGTTTTCTTATTGATCTTTTTGTTGCTTGGGTCCTGCTGACAATCTGCAAAGTGATGGGGAGGTATTAGGGCAGCAGCTCTTCAGAGAAATGTGTTCTGGCTGGGGCTCCACCTCAAAATAGGAGAGCAAGAGACTTAAAACAGCTCAGAACAAGGGGCTCAGGGCTTGAAGAATGGAAGTGGGTTCAGGGGAATGGCCACCAGCATAAATATTAAAAGTGGAAGATATTAGGGACGCTCTGGGTGGCTCAGTCAGTTAAGCATCTGACTTTGGCTCAGGTCATGGTCTCACGGTTTGTGGGTTTGTGCCTCACATCGGCCTCTCAGCTGTCAGCACAGAGCCCACTTCGGATCCTCTGTCTCCCTCTGTCTCTCTGCCCCTTTTCCCCCCATCTCAAAAATAAATAAACATTAAAAAAAGTGCAAGATGCTAGATGATTTTTTTTGTTTATTGTATTTTTGGTTCTCGCAGTTTGGCCAATGTCCTTGATTAGAGTTGATCAACATGCCTAATTCAGGTCTAACTTAAGAAACAAAAGCCTCCCGACTTTGTGGGAGACACTGGAAAGTAGGGCAGGATACCATCCATGTAAGAGAAAAGCAAAAGAGTTTGATACCTTTTTTTAAAAGTTCCCTTAGGAGTAAAAAAAGAAAACACACACAAAAAAAACAAAACTGAGGAAGTATTTAAAGGAAGCTGAAGGAAATTAAAGTGAGCAAAAAAAAAAAAAAAAAAGTTAGTGGACAAATTAAACTCCCTGCTAGTAAATGGAAAGAAGCAGGAGAAAAACGTTGGGGGGTAGGGTGGGGAGGAAAGGTAACTGTTATTAAAAATAAATCATTTTGGTCCAGTCTTCCAGAAATAAGGAATTGAAGTAAGCACCATTTGTGGTCTTATTCAGTAACTTAATTGAACTAACATTAAAATCTGTCTCCTGTTAGGGTAGATAATGCATAGTTGATGCTCCTACAGGATGAGAAGCACAGCATTTTCATATTATTGGCAAAGAAGAAAATATGCCTATTGATTCTGTGTTATTTAGGCAACCACTTCAGTCAACTCAGGTATCAAGGATCATGTTCTGCTTCTGCCCACCTTCCAGTGTTGCAGAAAAGTGAGAGGGAAAAACACCACAGAAGGGAGTAGCCATTACAAGTGAAATATTATCGAGGACAGTGGAACTCCCCCTGACTTCTGGAGGCTCTTTGGCAAGGTATTTACAGATGCAGTATTTCTGTCAGCCTCCTCCCTTATTCTACTCTTTGTTCCTTTAATGGACAAATTAGCCTTAGGTTCTTGTTAAACCTGTTCCTTTTGGGAAGAGAAAATAATGTATGTCCTCATGAATAGGCACCACCAGGAGAAATGTCATTTGGAGTAGAATGCCCTCTTTCCAGTGATGCTTTTCCCTGGGGGTGAGGAAATGAATGTCACCAGCTGCTTGAATGTCAGCTCTTTAGTTGGCCTCACTTTTAAGTGCAGTCCTTTGGCACGAAGGGAAGAAGATATTCAAAATTGTCCTAGTGGGAAGAAATATAGGATACACCTAGTCATATTTGGGCAAAGGAGAACTTCCTTCGATATTGGAGATGGGAAGGAACTTAAAGGCCAGCTACTCCAAGCTTTTCATTTCTCAGATGGGTGAATTGAGGCCCTTTGAAGTTCAGTGAATTGTTCAAGTTAGTGCAAGGAGTTAGTGGTAGAATAATTTTGCTCCTGCAGGGCACTTTTGAGGAGGAAGCTTCTGGGGAAACAGGCACATCTTTTTGGGACTGGGAGGGACCTTGAGATAAGAAAATTATGGTACTTGTTCTCCAAAGGGTAGTTCATGGACCAGTAGCATTGGCATCACCTGGAGCTTATTAGAAATGCAGTTTCTCAGTCTCTTTTAGACCTACTTTATTAGATTCTGAATTTGAACAAGATCTTTAGGTAATTTCTATGCATGATAGAGTTTGAGGAGCACTTTGCCCCAAACACCAGCTAAAATGTTTGGGCAGCTCAAAGCTGCCTAATTTCAGCAAGTGTGATAACAACTTCTAAAAGACACTGTTGTAAGCAACATTTTTAGCTGAGGTGAGTACATTAAAATTTAAAAATGCAAAGAGTAAAAAAGTGATGCTATACAGTGAAGGTGAAGATTCGGGGAAATGGTTACATTAAATGATACAACTCTTCTGGAGGGCAATTTGGTAATAGGTATCAAAGCCTTAAAAATTTGCATACCCATTTGATCCAACAATTTCACGTTCCAGGAAGTTACTCTGGAGAAATAATTGACTGGTTTGAAAAGATGTGTGAATAAGAATGTCATAATGTTTATGGTAGCTTGAAAAGTTGTAAGCAGCCTAATATCTAATAGTAGAGAATAGTTAAGGAAATTATGAAACCTACAGAGAAATACTATGCAGTCACTTAAATGATAATAAATTAGAGGACCATTTAATACTCCAACAACCTGTTTACATATGTTTTTTAAAGGTTTTTTTTTTGTTTTGTTTTTGTTAGAGAGATAGTGCAAGTGGGGGAGGGGCAGAGAGCGAGAGAATCCCAAGCACACTCCACATTGTCAGTGCAGAGCCCGATGCGGGGCGTGAACTCGCAAACCGTGAGATCATGACCTGAACCGAAACCAAAAGTTGGACACTTAACTGACTGAGCCATCAGGGTGCTCCACATATATTTGTTGATAAGTAAAAAACTCAGGTTACCATCTCTGTATAAAATGGTCTCCTATCTTGTTTAGAAATAGGTATATAAATTTAAAATCCAGATGGCCATAAAGCTAAATGTTAACAGTAGTTACTTCAGAGGGTATTATAGTTATATATTTCTTTTTTGCTTATATTCATTTTATGGCTCATTTACAACTGACATGTATTAGTTAGCTAATCAAAGGTGGTAATATAGTTGTTAATTTGGAAGAGCATTTTTTTCTTTAAATGTTGAATATTTCTCTTCCAAGGCTACATTCCTAAAAGAAAAAACATTTTAGCATCTTGTGTGCAACTTTTTCACTATGCTGAGTACATTATATTGAAACTTTCTATTAAATGTCTTTCTCCTCCAAGACTGTGAACACGGATGACAAAGACTGAGTCTCTAGCGTCCTTGTATGTAGGCCTAGCATGGAGCTTGGCACTCAGCGTGCAGTTAACAAGTGTTTTAAATGGATAAACGAATGGATGACTGTCTAAAGACTTTTTTTATTCATGAGTGGTTTAAAGTTCTTAGCATGCTGGAATTGATTGCAATTGCATATAAGTAGTGTGCCTGATGAGATAACTATGGAGGGCAAAGTTCTGTCTGACATGTTGGTTTAGAGGCAGTTTCTACTCTGGTAATAAATTGTTCTGTGAGGTGTGGGCTAGGGTTGAAGTGTGTGTGAGGAGGTCAGGCTGTAGAGGCCTCTAAAGGCTCAGAGGAAGTGTGCTTCCCAGGAGCAACCACCCTCTACTCCCATGAGGAAACCTAGGCTATTGTGCCCAAGTGGGAGTTAATAGGCAGTGGAAACTGGGTTTCCAGGTCCTGGTTTGTTTTATTATACTAGTTGTAACTTCAGGTTTTATCTCATTAGGCAACAGAGTTTTGAGAGATTTGAAGTATTGCTAACTAGTGTTTATTCTGTTTCAGCATTATGCTAAGAAGCATTTGCAAACATTCTTTCATCCAGTCCTATTGCTTCCTTATGAGGGAGGTACCCACTCTACAGAGTGAGAGACTGAAACTGCAAAAGGTTAAGCTACTTGTCTTTTCAGACACGAAGTTCAGACACAAAGAGGTAGAGCTGGACTCCAGACATGGGGCCCTGAACCCAGAGCCAGGCCCTCCTGCCATGTTATAAAGAAGCTGGAGGATTGGGATTTTCTCTTGCTCTAACACACTTCAGTGTGACTCTGCCCGTGGAGATGTCCCTGGGCCTTTTTGAATGTCTCCAGTTCTCCTTGTTAGATTCTATTTGAGAATGGGTCTCCACTTTCTGTGGGTCAGGTAATTTCTTTCTTGCTCTTGGGTCTAAGTGAAGTCACCAGAAAACTTATTTTATAGCAAAAAAATGTTAGGAGAATAAAAAATATTTTTAATAAGGTAATTCATGTAATAACATGAGATAAAGTTCAAGAAGGTAGTTTGCATACTTAAAGGTAAACCCTAGCTTTAATTTGGCTTATAATTATAAATTAATTTTAATTCATAAAGTCATGAGAGAATTCATGGAAGATTCATTGAATATATATGGTTTGTTTCTTGAGATATTCCATTTTCTGTATTTCTAAGTGTTGACAGTATACAAAAATAAGTTATAATCTGTAAAATTGAGGAAATATTTCCGGTATGGAGTAGTATAGTAATGAAATATGAACATTTGTTTAGAAATCTTCTTGCCTGCTGTACAATTGGAATTTGCATAGTAATATGGAAGGATCTTGAAAAACATCTGGGGAAGGGTCATGATTTGGTCCAAATTATATATCCAAGAGGTTTCAAAATCATAAAATGATATAAAAGTACTCTGTATTTTTCTTACTACCCCAGCCCCAAATGGGTTGTATCTTAATTGTAACAGGTTGTGACTTACTTTTATTTGCATGATTATCTGATCGATATGTGTCTCTGCCACTAGCCTTTGAGCTTCATGGGAGCAGGATAGCCACATCTGTTTTGCTTGTCATTGTAGATACTTAGCACATAATAGCATGTTGTAGCATGTAGTGATAATGGCAACAACAACAATGAATGAGAATGATAGCTGATACTTACTGAGCCCTTACTGTGGTCTATGTAGTGTTCTAGGTGCTTAATACTAACTCATGTATTGGAACTTCTGGCAAATATTGGTTGAATGATTTTGATATAAATGGAAAAGAACTTTGAGTTTATACATCTGGGAACTATTTAGTGTTGTGGAGGTTTGGGAGACTGTCTGTCACAATGAGAACTGGAGGACCTTGGACTCAACGTGATTCAGCAGAATGTAGCTTTTTTTTTTTTTTCATTCCTGACAAATATTTAAGTTTTCATGTTTTCACATTCTTTTTTATTTGCTATTTTAATATCCCCATAGCAGATATTTAAGATACAAGAGAAAGGCTAGACACCGTGTAACTACTTAAGGAAATAGAATGGCAATATGATTAAAATTGGGCTTTAATTTTAATGAAGTCTTTGACTAGCAACTATGAACATCAATAGTGGGAGGGGAGGATCGTCTTTCCAGAAAGTTTCAAGCTGACTGTTGCTACTGCAGTAACCTCCACTTAATTTATTGTCATTTACTGCAAAAATTGATGAGAACATAACCTTTGTAAGGTTTTTATGTTTTATTGGCTATAAAAGATAAAATATGGAGTAAAAGGAAGTAAAATAGTATTTTGTTAGGTTGGGGGATGGATTTATGTTTTAACTAACTGATAGAATAATCAGAGGGTCATAAAGATCAGAGTCTCTGCCTCCTATCTCTTCCCTTCTTTATGTGTGCATTCAACAAGCTTCTCTTTGTGGCTGTCAGGCTCATGGGAGCTCACCCAAACACCAGGCCCCCTTTGTCCAAGGGCATTAACTCAGCTGTGTAGATGAAGAGTATCATGGAGGCTTCTGTTGCAAACATTAAGCAATTGGGATAAGTCTAAATGAATCAGATACTTGACATGTGCAAATGGGATATTTGTTCACAGGGACTCCGGGCTACATTGTGTCTTGAATGAACAGGCAAAAACAAAGTGTGTGAGTTAAATTGAATTTTGCAGGAAACACACAAAGAGATCCAGATCTTTGGGAATTGCTGGTGATTGTGGTTTAGGGGTGGATGCTGGGAGGGCCCAACCCCATCAATTTTCCAACATACTCTCTCCTGCCAAAATAAAACAAAATACAACAAACAAACAAAAAAAGGAAGGAAGAGAAAGAAGGAAAGAAAGAAAAGAAAAGAAAAAAGATAGCAAACAAATTTCAAAGTGATTCTATTTTGTTGTCTAGGACAGTGGTTCTCAAACTGTAGCCCACACATCAGAATTACCTGGAGCACTTGTTAAAACCCAGATTTCTGGATGCCACACCCAGAGTTTCTCATTGAGGAGGTCTGGAGTGGGGCTTGAGAATTTGCATCTCTAACAAGCTCCCAGGTGATGCTGATAATGCTTAAAGACCACATTTAAGAACCACTGCTTTAGGCACTTAGTTGTCTATGCTGTAGCTAGGTGGATGTGCTTCAAGGAGCTGTAACAGTCCAAGGAAGATATTTTCTCACCTCAGAAGTGGATGGCCAGGTGAGTCTTTAGGGGCAGGTGTGTGTTTCGTGTGCAAACAAACCAGGGTCTGTCCTAAGGGTAAGGAACTGCTTTAATTTTTAGAGCTTTCAGTCTAACTTTCGGCGAGGAATAAAATACCCAACGTAATTAAATCTTTCCTTAAGTGTTTTGTTTTTGTTTTGAAGGATTTGCTTCTAAAGTAATATACTAGCTTGGAACCTCTTGAGGGTGCTGGTCTGTTTTATTGCTGTGGCCTGGATGCTGAGCATAGTGCTATGTACCAGACCTGCTATATAATTTGTAGTGCAGAATGAAAATGTAGGGCTCTTTGTTCAAAGTTAAGAATTTGAAGACAGTGACAGCAGGGCGTTAACTCCAATTCCCTTTAATTGTGAATTAATCCCTTCTCAGTGGAGGTCAGTGTGTGGCTACACAGATTGAACACCCAGAAGGTGGTCCTGCTTGTCACCTAATAGATACTCCACAGGAGCAAGCAAAGGATCCTCACCAAAAGGATCTCCAGTAAAGATTGACCAAGAAGGATTTCGGAGAAGGATTTGAAGGATTTCCTGGTTTGACTCCTCCCTCCCCTTTTTTTGGTGGAGGCATGTGTTGTCATTTTATGTAGGTTTTGTAGTTATCCTGGTGCCTGTTGCACCTGTTACCCCCTTGATAGCAGGTCAATGAGGTAGGCATTATGATCCCATTAAAAAGGCTCAGCTGTGACTTTGCCAGTTTCCTGAAGTCCCATGCTTTTAAAAAATTTTTTATTTTTCTTTTGTTATATTTGCCTCTCAGAGATGTTTAGCTCTTTGGCTCGAAGACACACAGCTAGTGACATTTGAACAGGAATTTGAACCCAGTCTTCTGAATCCTGGATGAACATTCTTTCTACTACCTACCCCTGAAGAAAGCAAATTTTGGAAAGTTCATTGATTCTATTGATATCTTTGAGCTCTGAAGCCTTAGTATTGAGCCAATAAATCTAGT
The DNA here is from genome assembly GCF_023721935.1 of Panthera uncia. NCBI lineage: Eukaryota > Metazoa > Chordata > Mammalia > Carnivora > Felidae > Panthera > Panthera uncia. The sequence goes on along the minus strand of NW_026057582.1, from coordinate 100,252,981 downwards.
TGATTCCTGGTCTGTACGCATGTGCTATTTAGTTCTGAGAACAAATGGCTCCTCAGATACACCCTATTATCATGAGGGTCTGGCCCTTTAAGTTTTGCTGCTGCTGGCTTGGAAGATTTCATATAAATTAATCTCCCAACTGCCAGTCTTCTTCTGGAATGCTAACCATTGTTTAGGTTAAAGAAAAATATTTCTTGATACATTGTAGGTCTCCTCTGCCTCCACTCTCTTGATTTACTTCTGTGCACCTGATGCTCACTCCCCGGTTCTCCATGGTTGTGAAACACTACCTCCCAGGGGATGAAGCTTGGTGGTTATGGCTGCCCATGACCATGGACCAGCTGTCTGGATTTGAGTCATGCTTCTGTCTCTTACTTGCTGTGTGATGTTGGCCATGTTTTTGATTTAACCACATTTGAGCTTATTTCCTGATCTGTAAAACAGGGATAATGCAGTAATAGAGTTTTTATGTGATGATTAAAAGCCATAACTTAATGCTTTGGTAATAGCATTACTGTGTTGAGGGATGACCCCACGCATACCTAGGCAGTGGATCAAATTTATTTAGTTTATTCTCTGATGCTTATTTAATGCTTTCCCTACTCCCTAGGAGAGGACTCTTGGAATTTTGCCTTTTCTCATGGGATATCTGCGCTGTACAGTATTGAAGATTTCAAAGCAAAACAAAAGAAAAACAGTGGACGGGATGGTACTGCCACAATTTGCAGAGCAGTAAATGTTTTGAAGTAGACTTTTTTGGGGGGTGATGGGGAATGCCATGTCAAAAGTAGTACTACCTCGTAGGTAGTCATGCATTCCAACAATGTGAGGAGAGGAATATGTGTAAGCAAGTGTGTAAAGCACTCATGAACTTATTAGAATCTCCCTTCCTCTTTCCAGGTTCTCCCATCTTCCTTTCACCCCACTTTTGGAATGCATTTGGAATAAATTGAATCTATATTTGTATGGGGCTCAGGGAAAATAATTTTACTTCAGTGTACTCACTAGAGCTGCTCATCCTCAAAATTCTTTATATCAGTTGGCAGTATTTAGAATGTATGCAAATGTTTGCCAAGATCTTGTTGTGTTTTTCTACATCCAGAACTATTTATGCAGCTAAAATGTTAAAGTAAACATTAAGGAATGAAAGGAAGATGAACGTATGTAATTCCAGCTGCTTTGTCCTGATGACATTAAGGAAAATGGAGGCTCTATATATTTGAGCCTTCGGTACCCCTTCAGGACCTGCTTGCTTCATCCCTTTTGACCTTCCTGTACCTGTGCAGCAGACAGAGGTGCAGCCCTCCTTTCTCTCCATCTATTCTCCCACCAAGAAAACAACCCAGGGTCCTGAGCAGCTATTTAGAGTCCTTGTAATAAGGATGAGATTCCTTAGATTGTCCAGAGCAGGTTTTGTTTTTTGTTTTTTTTTGTGTTTTTTTGTGTTCTTTTTTTTTTGGAGGATGGGGTTGAGTGAACGGATAATAGCTGCATTGCAAACACTAAGTTGATATTGCCCATCAAAGCTTAACTAAAGGATTTACTCCAAATGCTTAGAGGATTCTTTACGTTTTTGCATTTATTAAAGGTACATGAAATCAGGACCATAATTTGGTCTATATAATTTTACAATGTTACGGAAAAAAACCACATTGTTAGTACCCAGTGAGAGACCCTTCTGGTGTTGATGAGACTCGTGCCATCCCTTCAGTGATTTGCTGCCTCTCTATCTGGTTGACCCAAATGATCAGGGATGACATAGACACCTAAAACCAGAGATAACTTAAGAACTCCCCTATTGCTATGAGGTGGTGTCTTCTCTCACTGTACATAAAGAGACAAACGAGCTGATGGTTTCTCTGGTGGTTTTCCTTCTTTCCACTTGGGTTTAGGCTAATGAGCATCAGATGGCTGCTTCCACAGAATTTCAGTGCCAAGTGAGCCATTAGATGCTGACTTGGACTCCTCTCTCTACTTTTATTTCCCCTCAGTGCAAGAATACTGTTCTCCACCAATACCTTTGCTCTTCCTCGTGAATTTCTTCCTTAGAAATTCCTGATATAAACCAGATTCTAGCAGATCATCATAGACCCCCTCCTTCTTGCTCACCTCAACGTGGAACAATTCACTACATATTTTTGGTTGTACCTCAAATCTCTCCAGACTGCCTCTCTCCCTTGTCCCCACATTCCTTGCTCTTCTGGAGTCTCCTACTGCTATCCCTCTCCAGTCTCCCTGTCAGTCTTATCCCAAACTCCTAGAATGAACTAAACAGTGCTAGCATGCATAACCTTCATTGCTTCTCAGAATTGAGTCCAAACTCCTCTTTTATCATGGGATAAAATATTTTTATTGTTCCTCCCTTGCCTGCCTCTCTAGCTAAATCCATTGGCCTCTCAAAATCAGCTGGAATGCATTACTTTATTCTCCCAAATGGAGCATATTCCTTAATTTTCTGGGCCTTTTTTGTGAATTCTTCCCTCATGCTCTGTCTGGATTACTATTCTCAGCTCAAAACTCACCTCCTCCTTGAAGTGTTACCTGACTCCTCAGGCAGAGATGACTCTTCTCTTCTTTTGACTTTGTATGACAATGTTAAAGCACTGGTAGTACTATATTGTACATAATTTTTAAGAGCCGTTTTTTTCTTTCACTTTCATAAGAATACATTTTAAACATATTTTTATAAACTGGTAGCATACATACCAGAGTGTTAAATATATATGTGCAGTTTAAAGAACAACCACTATAAAATCAGACACTTAGGTGTCTATCACCTAGCCTTAGATACAGGACTTTGCCAATCCCCAGAAATCCCCTTTTTGTCCCTCTCTGGTCTCCTCTGCTTCTCCCACCTCCTATAGGTAATCAGTATTTTGAATTTTATGTTAATTATTAACATGCTTTTCTTTGTAGTTTTTAAAAAATGCCACATGTGTGTGTGTTTGTGTGTGTGTGTCTATTCCTAGGCAATACATTATTTAATAGGGTCTGTTTTGAACTTTATATAAAATGGAATTGTTCTGTGTCCATATATGACTTCTTTTATTATGTTTATAAGATTTATTTGGGTATGTGTTGTCATGTTTCATTTTTTCATGATTGTATTTTACAAATACGTCATTTTATTTACCGAATCTATTGTTAATGACTTATTTCTAGGTTTTGCAGTTATGAACAAGGCTTCTATGAACATTTTTGCTCATGTCTTCCCGCCCAGAGATAGGATTGGCATTAGAAATATATACTTGGAAGAAGGACATCTGGGTAGAATATATATGCAGATTTACCTTTAGCAGACATTTCCAAACATTTGTCAAAGTAGTTGTGTCAGGGGCTGTATCTTTTTTATTTTGGTTTCCCTAATACCTAAGATAGTGAATGCCAAACATAGTTGCTCAATACATAACCATTGAGTGAAAACAGATGATAAAGTAGGTGTTATGCCATAGCCCTTGTGTATGAATAGCTCTGGGAAATAAAGTCAAAGAAAGGACCTTTTCTACCCCCAACTTGATCTGATAGAATAGGGCTTTTAGCCTGGTATAGTATGATACTTTTTAATAATGATATAGATAGGAGTGATGTAATTGTAATGTCCCATACCACTTTTGAAAGGATTCTTGGAAAATGAAGTTGAAATTATGACTGTAGCAGGCAGAAACCTCAGAGTAGAATGGGTTTCCAACTGCAGTTAATAATCTTTTCCCAAATTACAGAGGAGCTAAATCTTGGGAACTAACCTGTCTTGTCATGTGGGTCTTTCTCCAGTGCATCTTCTGGAGTTTGGAGATGGGTGTAAACACCACAAATTTTGAGACTGGGTGTAAACACCACAAATTTATAATGCTACACAGAGAAAGACACAGATGGACTCTCTGTGTAGCAAAACACTGCTAAGTCCTGTTAACATGCAGATCATAAATTGGGATACAACATGAATTTATTGTGTTCCTTGAAATACCTCTATAAGGCAATATTTTAGAGATCCCTTCTCTTATCCAAGATTTATTTAATAAATTGATTCTTTTAAAAAATCTTATTTAAAAATAAATTTAGGTTTATAGAAGAGTTGCAAAGATGTAGAGTTCCTGTATACCCTCCACTCAGCTTCTGTTGATACTAACAACGTCTTATACAACCATGATATAGTTATGAAAACTAAAAAATTAGCACTGGTGTAATACTAAGAATTAGATTATAGACTTTATTCTGATATCACTAGTTTTCCACTAGTGCCCTTTATCTATTCAACACACAATCTAGAATACCATTTGTATATAGTTGTCTTGTCTCTTCTAATCTGTGAAAGTTTTTTAGTTATTCCTTGTTTTTCGTGATGTTGACCTTTTTGAAAAGTACTGGTTAGGTATTTGTAGAATGCCCCTCAGTTTGGGTTTGTCTTATGTTTTCTCAGGATTAGACTGGATTATGGATTTTTGGGAAGAACCTCACAGAAGTGAAGGTGTCCTTATAACATTGAGTGAGGGGTAGATGCTATCAGCATGACTTACCATCAGTGAACCTACCTTGATCATTTATTTAAGGCTGTATCTGCCAGGTTTCTTTGCTGTAATGTTACAATTTTTCTTTTTCCTTACTCTGATCAGTAGATGGATATCACTAAGTCCAGCCCATACTGAAGGAGAAAAGAATTAAATTCTACTTCCTGGAGTGAGGAATATCAAAGAATTTATGGATATATATTAATACCACCACAATTATTAATAAATATTTTGCAAGATACTTTGAGGCTATGCAAATATCCCTTTTCTCTAAATTGGTTTATTTAAGTCAGAAAATAGAACACTCAAACCCTAAGAACAGAAATCAATTAAAAGAAAATTGTGACAATAAAAGTCCCCCCCCCCTTTTTTTTTTTTACTCAGTGGGTAATACCAGCTAACCCACTGTTTTTTCAGGCCTTTGCTGAAAAGGTTTCTCGTGGCTTAATAGTTGAGCAGCTGAAACCCATGTAATAGGAGGAGTGGACCAAAGAACGATTCCTCTATATCCAGGTCTGTGGATTACCTGTACCTCCTCTTACTTAATTGGCATTGATGACATCCATTTGCAGTATTGTCTATTTTGAGATATTGAGAGTTGGGCCCTATTTTTTAACAGAAATATTAAGTAGCAAGCATGCATAATTTCTTTAGACAGAGCAAGAGGTAAGCATTTCATTTCCCTGTATTTGTCTTTTGTTGCAACTTGCATTAATTACCATTTGGGATAGGTTTCTCAAGGCTTTGGGGTGCCAGGCCTTATGAATACTAGTGTATTCATTAATTAATGAATCAAGCCTATATATTTTTTCTAAGTGAAGAAAATGGACAAGAATACCCCCAATATACAATTGAACTTTCTCAAATGTTTCCTGGCACAAAGGGAAACTTCATATTGTAGGTTGTGTGTCTTCACTTTAATGCTGAAGAAAAGTTCTAAAATAATCTCTTTTTGCCCAAGTTTCATTAGGTGAATTTTAGAAAATTACCTAAAATTTTTTGGGGGGTCCTATATCGAGTGAAAATGAGGAAATAAATAATTCAAGAACATTTCTTAGACTTGAAGGACTTGTGGTTTCAGAATGAAAAGAACCTAGTACCCACCAAAATGGATTAAAATAGAACCATACTAAGGGACATCGTGATAATACTTATGAGCTCTTGGGACAAAAAGAAGGGCCTAAAACTTCCAGAGACCAGGGTGGGTGGGAGTTATATATAGTCAAGAATCCAAATCACTTGGGACTTTGCATGTGCTCCCCAACTAGAGTTCTAAACGTAGCCAAAATAGCAATGAGGTATAAGGGTTGAACAAATAACATTTTTCAGACATGTAGGGACTCAAATGTTTTATGCCCCCTGCAGCTTTTTCTCCTAAAGCAACCAGAAGAAGTGTTTTATCAGAACAAAAAAGCAAATTCCTAATGATGAAGATACAAATTTTAAGAAAAGGAGAATTAGATTTAAGAGAGAGGTGAAGATAATTTTTGGGATGATGGCGGAGGGAGATTCCTGAATGAATCTATGAAGCAGACTAAGAGAACAACCAGAAGATTGGAGCAAGTCAGAAAGTTCAGGAAGAGATAATTCTAAAAGATAAAATCCATAGTGTTTATACTGAAAGGAAAAAGAGATAATCAGGAGTAAGTCTGAAGATAAAGTAGTGAGAGCTTATAAAACAAACAAACAAAAAGTAAACCAAACGAACAAAAAAACTAAGCAAACCAGAAAACTAAGCAAAACAAAAAAAGGGAAGTATTAACTCTAGGGGAAAAAAAGAGTTGTATGGGAAAGAAAAAAAATTGTGGCATACTTCATGGCTTAGCAGTGAATAACATTCACATAATCATCATAATACAAAATTGAATAAGGATCAAACCAAAATTATGATAAAAAATGTTGGAGGCATAGAGGATTGGAAAGCCTGCCCTTGTGTGGTATGTATGAGTTGGGATAGAGAGAATGCAAAATACCAGTTTTCTTTTTGATTGTAGTATAGTTGACATATTAGTTTCAGATATACAACATAGTGATTTGACAATTATATACATTACAAAATAGGGTAACTGCGTGGCTCAGTCAGTTAAGTGTCCGACTTCGGCTCAGGTCATGGTCTCGTGGTTTGTGGGTTGGAGCCCTGTGTTGGGCTCTGTGCTGATGGCTCAGAGACTGGAGCCTGCTTCAGATTCTGTCCCCCTCTCCCTCCCCTGCTTGAGCGTTCTCTCTCCCTCTCAAAAATGAATAAACATTAAAACAATTAAAAAAAACCAAAATGCTTACCCCAATAAGTGTAGCTGCCATCTGTCACTGTACAGAGTTATTGCAGTGTTATTTACTGTGTTCTTACTATACTTTTCATCTTTGTGACTTAATTGTAACTGGAAGTTTGTACTGTTTAGTCTCCATCTATTTTACCCATCCACCCACCACTCCTCCTTCTGGCAACCACTGGTTCTCTATATTTATGAGTGTGTTTCTCGTTTTTTATTTCTTTTCTTCATTTTGGTTTTTAGATTCCACATTTAAGTGAAATCACATGGTATTTGCCTTTTTCTGTCTAATTTCACTTAGCATGATACCCTCTAGGTCCATCCATGTTGTTGTGAATGGTAAAATTTCATTTTTATGGCTGAGTAATATTTCATTGTTACATATGCCACATCTTCTTTATCAATTCATCCATGGATGGACAGTTAGGTTGCTTCCATATCTGTGCTATTGTAAATAATGCTGTAATAAGGGCTGCATATATCTTTTCAAAGTAGTGTTTTTGTTTGTTTTCTTTGGGTAAGGACCCAGAAGTGGAATTAGTAGGTCTTGGGGTAGTTCTATTTTTATTTTTTTGAGGTATCTCCATACTCTTTTCCATAGTGGCTGCACTAATTTGCATTGTACCAACAGTGTATGAAGGTTTGCTTTTCTTCACGTCTGTGCCAACACTTGTTGTTTCTTGTCTTTTTGATACAGCCATTCTGACAGGTGTGAGATGATATCTCATTATGGTTTTGATTTGCATTTTCCTGGTGATCAGTGATGTTGAGCATCTTTTCATGTGTCTACTGGCCATCTGTATGTCTTTGGAAAAAATGTGTATTCAGAGCCTCAGCCCAATTTTTAATTGGATCATTTGTGTTCCTTTGTTTTGTTTTGGTTTTTGGTTTTTGGTGTTGAGTTGTATTTATAAAATACCTGTTTTCTGTAGAGGAAGTCAGCAGGTAATACCTACAATTAAAAACTCGAAAAAGTTTATACTTGCTATTAGAAATAGATATCAAAATAAATAATAAAGTGCTTTACTGGAGTGGAGGAGAGGTCCATGATGACTAGTCTTTACAGAACTTTTTGCCTTTTTACACTTTTTGCATATATAGGTAATTTTGATTAAGATAAAAACAACCATCAAAAAATATTAGAAATGAGGTATCCTTAGTTGAGATGGCAGACTTTCTTAACATCTGACAAGTTGTTTGGGGGATGATTAAAAATATGTTCAGGAGTCCTATTGTCTTTCCTTTTCCAAGGTTGTAGAAGTCAATTTGTTTGATGCTGAACATATCTGAAATGATTAAATTGATTTCCCTTTGCATAGCTTTTTTTTCCCCACCTAAAGCAATTTAGAGGATATGGTTAGTTGGCCCAGGCCTTTTTCCTGCCTGCTCCTGGTAACATCACACCTACTTTTCTGGGAAATGGCTTTATTTCCACTTCAGCCAGTACTGATGGGTGCTTACAGATGACCAAGCCTGACCTGATTGATCATCATTCATTCTCCCTCTGGTTATACCACTGGCCTAGGAATGGGAACCTAACTCACGTTAGGTCAATCAGGATACTTTACTGTTCTACCTGGAAGTGATGGAGAAGAGTAGGGTTTTGTTTGTTGGTTTGTTTTTAATATAATTTGTTGTCAGGTGGGCTAACATACAGTGTATACAGTGTGCTCTTGGTTTTGGAGGTAGATTCCTGTGATTCATTGCTTGCATACAACACCCAGTGCTCATCCCAATAAGTGTCCTCCTCAATGCCCATCACCCATTTTCCCCTTTATCGCGCCCCCACCCATCAACCCTCAGTTTATTCTCTGTATTTAAGAGTCCCTTGTGGTTTGCCTCCCTCCCTCTCTGTTTCTAACTATTTTTCCCTCATCCCTCCCCCCATAGTCTTCTGTTAAGTTCTCAAGTTCCACATATGAGTGAAAACATATGAAATCTTTCTCTGACTGACTTATTTCACTTAGCATAATACCCTCTGGTTCCACCCACGTTGCTGCAAATGGCAGGATTTCATTCTTTCTCATTGCCAAGTAGTATTCCATTGTGTATATAAACCACATCTTCTTTATCCATTCATCAGTTGATGGACATTTAGGCTCTTTCCACAACTGGGCTACTGTTAAAAGTGCTGCTATAAACATTGGGGTACACATGCCCCTATGAATCAGCCCTCCTGTATCCTTTGGATAAATTCCTAGTAATGCTAATTTCTGCGTCGTAGGGTAGTTCTATTTTTAATTTTTAAGGTACCTCCATACTGTTTGCCAGAGTGGCCATACCAGTTTGCATTTCCACCAACTGTTGGTGGGAGCAGGTTTTTAGTTTAGTTTTTTTTTTTTTTTTTCAGTCTTGTCCACATGCTATAGGGATGTAAGCCTGAGCTGCCTGTAGCTATATTTCCAATGTGTGAAGTTCTTCAAATAAATTGAAGCAAATATGCAGGCAGATAGAGAGATGAGAAAGACTGTGGGGCATGGAAGAAGTCAGAAAGGAGGAATGAGGAGGGACAGAAGACCTCTGAGCCTTTGCATCCAGCTGACCTAGCTCCATCCCTGCCCTTTTTGTCTTTGGAATTCAGAAGCCAACAAATCTCTTTCTTTGTTTGATAAAATTATTTAGAATTGGGATTTTTGTCACTTGACAACAAAAAGGTTCAGGCTAATGTGAGTAATTAGCATGTTTTATAGCATTAGGCAAGAAGAATTTTTTCCATGTTCAAGAAAGAGAGCATACAGACATGCCCATTACCCTCTGCTTAATTTTTTTTTAAACAATTGGGATTATATCATGAAAGGTAAAGACTCTTAGATGGGATTGAAAGTAATCTGATGGTTTGACATTTGAAACCCAGAACTGCTTTGGATCAATGCCAACAATAAGAAATCTTTAGTTTTATGACTTTTGCTGAGATAAATTTGATTCCTTTCAAAATTGTAAGTTACACATTTTATATTGAATCAGAAAGTTTACTTAAAGAGTTAAAACCCATATTTAAGAGTTTATGATCTTCTGGACACTGTGCTAGGTTGGCACTTTGGGGAAATGCAGAATAAGTATAAAGTATGATCGATGCTTTCATGTTGCTTAAAATCAGTGAAAGATCATGTAGACTTATGAAATATTTAAGTATTACATGATAAGAATTACAGGCACTCATCCAAGAGAAAGGAGCCATTCTCTTGATGCAACTTCTAGCCAGGTGAGTCTAGAACTTTCTTAGAATTCTCTCCATTATATAGACTAATCATTTTTTCCCTTCTTTCCTTGAACCTAGGCATGAAGTAAAGGACTTTGGCTATGAATGAGAATAGAGCAGCAACTCTGCTTTTTTAGGTTAGGTTGTAAATAAACACCCTTGGTATAAACGTGGAAGCTGAAGAACTCAATTGCTTTGTTAGGAAGGAAGTGAAAAGCTCAGCTGTTCTGTGGGCCAGAAATGCTGAGCCGGCAGGTTCTTCAGCACAAGGGAAGAAACTGCTTCGCAATGGCTCCATGCCTCCAGGGTTGCCCTGTTCTCATCAGATGCTTCCCCTGTTCCTACAGGCAGGCATTGCCCAGAGGAGGAGGGGATGGCAAGGTGCCAGCTGTAAATAATGAATAGCACCCTCATTTACATTCTTTTTTAGTGGTGCCTGTTTGCACACAGCATTGCAGGAATCTGGAGCCTGAGGAAATATGACTTGGAGCTTGCTTGGGCTCCCTCCCTCCAGTGTGCCTAGTTCAGGAAAAGACAGAGCTCTGTCCGTCAGACCATCTGGCTCTCTTGAATGTGCTTATTAGTAACAGTGGAGGTGGGTCTATTAGCTTGGGACAGCATCTCTGAGACAGATGCTGAGTTTATGTGTAAAATATGGCTTCCAGCCAAAGCACTAATCATGATCGCCTCTGAAGTGGTTCCAATCGTCTGGATGAGGCACTCCGGCTCTTATGTTGTTTGTACAAGCTGGTAGTTAGAGGTGTTGTGTACAAGATATTTGTAGTCATAATTTCTCCAAACAGGTTAAGGCAAACATTATGAGAATCAGCATATTAATGTGCTGTGTTTCAAATTAGAATTATAAACACAATTTCCTCATTGGAGGCCTAATCTGCTAGGAAGAAGCCAGATGTTTAATGATGAAACCATTATTTAGGAAGACCTATCAAAGTAAAACAAATTGTTGTTGTTTACGTGGAGGGAAAAACCTGCTTGATGCAAGGGAACTCAGAAAAACTGCTTTGAGAGGATTCTTGATCATGTTGAATTTCCATACATTTCTTTCTGCTGCTCAAGAGCAAGGGTTTATTTTAGAAACATCATTTAGCAAATAGGAATTCTGCCCTCCTAGAAAAACCTACAGGCCAGGACAGTGCATCTCCCGGTGAAGAGGGGGTAACAAATGTGCTGCAGTAGTAGTTTGGAAACAATTTAGTCTCGGAGGGTTTTTGTTGTTAACTTTTGATATTAACTCCCTCTTTGTGTTGTTTCTGAGGTAAGAGTCGGAAGCGGTGTTTGATGATGGTTGACATATGTGTCTTCCACTTGTCTTTTGAGCTGCTTTATGTGTAACTGGCTCCCGCATTCCTATTCAGGTATAATCATTCCATTTGGCTCCTTCTTATCTTTAAGGGATTGCAACCCCACACCCTTTGCATTGGTCTGTGACTGTACCTTTCTTTCCTCTTCTCTCTTCTCCCTCCTTCCCCTCCTTATTCGATTCCACTTTCTCATGTTTCCTTCTTTCTCCCTTTCTGGTAGGAAACACATGTTAGAGAATATATCCAGTTGCTCTGACGAGCACACCAAAAAAACCCAGGAAGAAGCACAAAGATGGGCATTGGAGATGGTTTTCTAAAATTTAATGACATCATGTATTTTGTCCTAAACATTCTAGATACCGCCACTCCTATTCTTGAGTTCCAATTTAGTCTTTTTCCCAAAGTTTTCTTTGCTGCAGTATAAATTTTTGGATTGTCCCAAGTCTGTTCAGAGTACACAAAGCTGTTACCTAGCAGATTAACTGAGGCCATTTTGACATGCTTACATTTTTAGTCCTTACAACGAGAGGAATAGCAGCTTGAAGTGGTTAGAAACCCTGGGAGTTGGAGGCTTCCCTTCTGCTGGATTCTACAATTTGGGAGCTGTCAAGTCCTGATGGGATCCAGAGAAGGCAGCACCTCATCTAAAATTTTTCTATAAAACCTGGAGGATGCATATGCCCCGAGGGCTCATTTGCCCCCTAACCTTTGGCATTATAAGGGATCAGAAAGAAATCATCCCATAGAGATGAGAATTTGTTGTTACTGAACATGTTTTGATTTCTGTTAATACTGTCTCATTTTCCTCGAAATAATTTTGATTTTTCCTCCTAGTCTGTTCATGTTCCTCTGTTTCACTCATTCAGAAGCACTTGTTAACCTTTACTTATTTGTATCTTCTTTTTTATTCCACCAAGTCCTAGAAGGGACATGAAGTAGAATCTAACTCATTTGTCCACCTTATACTTGAATTCTCTCAAGAACGTCCTCTCATCTACGGTTTTCTGTTCTTGCTCATGGTTGGTCATATCCACTGACAAAACGCTTTAAATCTTCCAGTCCCACCTATTTCACCTCTGGGTTATTCTAATTTTTAGAATATCCTTTTTTGTGTGGGCTTTAAATCTGTTTCTTGGCAACTATCACTCATTAATATCTGGATCGTTGTGACAAATGAGGTAATGGATATAATATACTTAGCATAGTGTCTGGCACAAAGAAAGAACATAATAAAAGATAACTGCTTTTATTCTTGCTACTGTTAGTTCTTGTTTTGCTCCTTGGAGTTGTGTAACACAAACCAATTCCTCCCATTTCGAATTCCTTCACACAATTGAAAACGACTATTGTCACTTGTTGACCTAGCTCCCTTTCCCATATTTTAAGCTAAATATTCCCACTAACTTGCATCATTCCTCACATGACTAGGCTTGAGTTTCTCCACTTGCCACTTGCCTTGAACAAGTTGTAGTTTCTTGTTCTAGATGTAGCTTCCAGAAGTGAAAGCAATATTCACGTAAGGGGTGGGTGTGGGTTGGGTTCTATGGTATAATAGCTGTTAATGAGGCCTAAGTCACATTATCTTTTCTGGCAGTTATATTAAATTGATGATTAGATTTATTGATGAGATCTCTTAAATTTTCCTTTGACAGGATAAACCTATACATCTACAATTTTTTTTATGTCTGCAATTTTTTCAACCAAAAGTAGACACTTCTGTTTATCATAGCTAAATACCATCTTAGGAAATAGCTGCAGCTCATATTCTAGCTCTCAAAGACCTCTTTTGGTTCCATCCACATTGCACTTTGCTCTTGGATCCACAGAAATAGTTTTCTTGGCTTATAGTTTGAGTTTATGTGGGGAAACCCTGGATTTCTGCAAGATGATGTCTTAACTTGGGCTGCTATAACAAAAGGACCATAGCTAGGTGGCTTATAAATAATAGAAATTTATTTCTCAAAGTTCTTGAGGCTGGAAGTCTAAGATCTAGATACCATCATGGTTGGGTTTGGTGAAGCCCTCTTCTAGGTTGCAGACTGCTGACTTGTCATTGTATCCTCACTTGACAGCAGAGAAGGAAGGAAGCTATTTCATGACTCTTACCAGGGCACTAATCCCATTCATAAAGGCTTTCCTCTCATGAACTTATCTAGTCCTAGTTACTTCCTAAGGGCCCCACGTGCTAATACCATTACATGGGAGCATAGGGTTTCAACATCAGAATTTTGGGAGACACAGACATTCAGTTCATAACAGATGAGGAGACTGCTAGAGCACTCACTAGAAAGGAGAAGGAAGAGTCTGGGTGAGCAGGATTGTTCATAGTGGCAGAGTTAGATTCCACATACAAGTAGAGTGAAATCGGAACAAAGAAATAGGTAAACACAACAGATTCAATGACCATGAGCATGAATTTGGAGACATAAAAACTTGAAAATAACCCAGCTACTCTTGCGGCATGCAGGCACAAGCATGGAATTTAAAGGATCATCCAGTAGTTAGGAAAAAACTTATCATTTTCCCTGGAGGAGTTGTTATTGTAATCAGATGGGATCATAAGGGAAAGAGCTTAGCACAAAGCTTGAAACTTAGTAGGGAATCAATAAAAGTGGGTCTAGGGGACATGTGTCCTCTTTGGGTCCTTCTGCATCTTGATTTTGGCCTTCATCTTTTTCTTTTTGGTAATTTTCTCTTAGGTGATTGCATCCAATCCATTATCTCTTTTTATTCCTCACATTTTCCATCTCTAGCCTATCATTTTTTTTCTTTTTATTTATACCCGCCCCCCCCCAACCCATCTCTAGTCTGTCACTTTGTGAACAAACCCATGTTTACGCTCTCCTTAACCTTCCTGACTTTATAGCCTTTAATCTTTCCCCCTTTGATTCTTCATCTTTCCAGGCTGAAGTGCCCTCAGATTTTTAGTCCACCAAATTCCCAATCATCTCCCTCATGCCAGTGCCCCTCTCAAGACTTAGTCTAGCTCTCTGCCCTGCTTGAAGAAGGACTTCTTTTTGGGTTTGGCATATGTTACCTGCTCATCTTCCCTGGCCTCATGATAGTCTGAGACTTCATTTCTTCATCTGCAAAGTGGGAAATAAAGCCAGTAACCTCATAAGAGGGGGTGGTAAGATTTGAGTAAATTGATGGATATGAATTGTCTAATGCAGAGGAGTGAGGCATGGAGGAGTCTCAGAGATGTCATGGTTAAAACCATCATGGTCTTAATTAAATTTCCTTTTAAAATTTGACTTAGAAATAGTATGAAGTATGTTGGTTTCCTTTACACTTGCACTGTAGATTTCCATTGAGAAACACAAGAATAATTTTTCTGTTAACAGTTAAACCTGTTTTATTTTAAATGTTTATTTTTGAGAGAGAGAGAGAAAGAGAGCAAGCAAGCAGTGGAGGGACAGAGAGAGAGACAGAGACAGAGACAGAAGGTCTGAAGCAGGCACTGAGCTGCCTGATGTGGGCCTTGAGCTAACAAACCCGTGAAATCATGACCTGAGCTGATGTCAGATGCTTAACCGACTGAGCTAACAGTTTAACTCATTTTAGCTTCATGGTAACATGCTTTTACTGCTTATGTGGAAAATTGTGAGGGAGAAAGCTCTGATGAAATCATTCACTGTGTCCTGCTCTCTAAACCATTAAACCATTGCTTTGGAGGTTGACGGCTGCCAGGAGCAGGACTTAAGCATTCCATGAGCTCTACAGGAGCACACCTTTAAAACATGCTGAATTTTATGTCATTTGTGAACCTTTGTACTATCAAAAGAGTGATGGTGATGATGACTTCCATTTTTGAGCCTCTTACTATGTGCCAGATACTATACTAGGTCCTGGAGTCAAAAGAATAAACATGGCAGTCAAAGATTAGAGACAGTCTATACATAGAACTTCTACCCCATTGTCTGGGACTTGGTAGATTTCCAGTAAATATTTGAAGGAAAAGAATAAGTGATGCTCAAAGAGTTTAATTGACCTCCAAGGAGGTCTTTTGGATTCTTGAAAAAATAATGGCTTTTATAATTGGAGGGTATTATGCTAAGTGAAATTAGTCAGGAAAAGACAAAAATCATATGACTTCACTCATATGAGGACTTCAAGAGGCAAAACAGATGAACATAAGGGAAGGGAAACAAAAATAAAAACAGGGAGGGGAACAAAACAGAAGAGACTCATAAATATGGAGAACAAACTGAGGGTTATAGAAGGCGTTGTGGGAGGGGGGAATGGGCTAAATCGGTAAGGGCAACTAAGGAATCTACTTCTGAAATCATTGTTGCACTGTATGCTGACTAATTTGGATGTAAATTAAAAAAAAATAAAACAAGTTAAAATAAAATTTAAAAAAAGGCTCAAAATATCCCCATACCATACCAAATTTAGATCCTAGGGGAGTGATAGGACTTCTGAGATTCTATTGCATCTGGGGCCTGTTCAATTCAAAGAAGTTTACATGAGCCTGACTTTGGGTTCCCTATTCATTAGTCTCTTCAGACTTCTCCTAGATGGCCCACACTGTTCCATGGAGCATGGCTCTAGACAAAAACTGGGAAAGTGTGTTAGAGGAAAGAGATAGCTAAGGCAGTAGGGCCTTTAGTTCTCTAGAAGTGCCAGCCAGCACTTAGGAAGACAATGCTTTTCTCCTTCGGTTTCTTTTTTCCTAGTTACTGGCTTTTAACAAATACATCTTTTTTTGACAGAGAGAGAGGGAGAGAGTGCACATGAGCTGAGGAGAGGGGAACAATTACATCTTAATTGTCAGACAAGCTGTTTTTAAATTGTTTTGAAAATAGGGTTGTCATTGACAAACCAGTTTTGAGGTCTCTCTTCTATGTTGTAATAAAACAGTACTTCCGCCGTAGTCACACTGGGTGTGTGTGTGTGTGTGTGTGGGGGGGGTGGTATATGAAGTGCAGTACATTTGGTAAACATTCTTGATTAGCTTAATGGATGCTTGCACAGTTCTTTGTGGCATTAATTTCAGTTTTAAATGATATTTGGTGGTAAATATGTTAAGTACATTAACTCTTGCTGCCTTGGTATCCATTTGTTAAATTACCTATTTTCTTGCACCTGAAGACCTCTGAGTCCTAAGGAAGTTAATACCCCCATTGAAAGTGAGCAACTTTATTCCTGAGCCTTCCACATTAGAAGGATCATCCCCAATGTTTCTGAATTACTTAAGGATGTGAAAAATATCTTTATTTTCTATTTGATGACACTTCTAGGTAATGTGAGGAATTATAGAATAATACCTTAGCTTGGAGAGGATTTTACTCCAAAATAAAATCAAGTCAGATTCTCAGCTGTTGCTTGTTAAGTGCCAGTTTGACATTTGAAATGATCTGAACTTCATGATTTGGAGAACCCCACAACCAGCAACTATAACTTTCATCCACTCAAAACCCATTTGGTCATGACTCATAAAGGAGCTCATTTTGTTGGGGAGGATTGAATTGGAGCAATTGGGGATGAAAACATAAGACCTAATCATGGAGTATCTGCTGTGCAACTTCAAGGTCCAAATTTGTGTTCACTTTAAAATAAACACTCTTACTTTTATGCCTGTTTTTCTTAAGAAATCTAGGATGGAATAAAAGTAATGTTTAGAAAAGGTAGAAGTAAGATTTATAAATATTCTTTGGGTCTTAGGACTTCATGTTGTCTATTGGCCAACCATAATGTGCTGATCCGGGTCTTGGTTTGGTCCTCCATGGCAGTATGGCTTTGGGAAAGTCAGTCAGCACTTTTTGGCCATGGTTTCCTCAATTACACAAAGAAGCTGGAAACTAGTACCTTTGTCAGAACACTGGTACAATTGAGTAGGCTTCCCTCTGTAATGAGATTAACATGCAGAAAGAACTGGTTGGGGTTCACTTTTAGGAAAACCTAGCTGGAAAGTGGATTACTGTGAAGCTTATGGAACTTAAATGTCAGGATTCCTCACTTGCACACACCCTTAATTAAAAAATTTTTTTTAAAGTTTATTTTTAGGGGGTGGGAGGGAGGGAGAGAGAGAGGCAGAGAGAGAGAGAGAGAGAGAGAGAGAGAGAGAGAGAGAGAGAGAATGAGAGAATGAGAGAATGAGAGAATGAGAATATCCTAAGCAGGGTCTGTGCTGTCAACATAGAGAGTGATGTGGGGCATGATCTCACAACCTTGAGATCATGATCTGAGCTGAAATCAAGAGTCAGATACTAAACTGACTGAGCTACCCAGGGGCCCTGCACATACCCTTTTAAAATATTTTCTTTTGTACCTAATTTTGTATTTATTACGTTTTCTTAAACAGAGGCTCCCAAATTACAGATTCTGATAAAGCCTGGATTCTCCCTCGTCGAGCTTCTTCATAAGTTTGTTCCATTATTCTTTGTGCTTGTGCAGACTCCAAAATTCATCAATTTAAAAAAATGCTTTTAATGACTGCTAAAAATAAGACACTGTATTTTAAAGCATTTGCGTAATATTTGTTATCATAGAGCTCTCATGCAGGACTTGTCCAGAGGGAGAAGAATTAATTTGCCTCAACACATAAATATATTTTTAAATTTTTTGTCATGTTTATTTGTTTTGAAAGAGAGCAAAAGAATGCATGCACATGCATGAGAGCGAGGGAGGGAGGGAGAGAGAGGGAGATGAATGAATCCCAAGCAGGATGCACACTTTCAGTGTAGAGCCTAAGGCAGGGCTCGATCCCATGACTGTGAGATCATGACCTGAGCTAAAATCAAAAGTTGGGTGCTCAACTGACTGAGCCACCCAGGTGCTTCATGTCTCAACACATACATTGAACAATGGATTTATTTCTGCTAAGGAAAGCAAGGGTGTAGAAGCTTTCTTGATGGGATTGAATGATTTGTAGACAGGTCCATTGATGAATCACTTGATGTAAGTGACAATCACATCACTTAGTTAACATCACATCACTTGATATTAGTGACAATAAACATGCTGAAATAAGATGCATAGTCTTTTGTGAATGCCTCTGATATTAATCTCAGCTCATGAACATTTTGTTATATTTGGTTAAATTGGTCAGTTTGTTTTTTGCAGTCATGGTTGTCTGTTGGACTTAGAAAGCTATGTGTCATCTTGAAGGGTAGGAGAGGTATGGGCCATTCTAACTGGGATGAGAAAGAAAGATGTTCTGACAGAGGTGTCGAGAGATTGTGAGTGGAACTAAGAGAGACATGGTATGCAGGCAGACCATGACTGTTTCTTCCCAAAGTGTGCAGACTTTTCTTAGAGGGAGGAAAGAGTTCAGGTAATGAGGCATTAACTGAGAGAAGCTTTTTATTTTAAGGACAGCTCTTGCCAAAGGAGGCATTCTGATTAAGGTCATACATACACACTCACAGATTGACAGAGGTTGAGTGAGTGGAGGTTGAGAGAGATCTACCCTGAAAGACTGAGCAAATTGAAATGGAGATGAGAAAAAAACAGGGCTTCTTCTCAGATGAAAGCAACCAAAACCGAGGCTGATTTTGAAAGAGAAGGAAAATAAAACAGATTCCACTTGATTCAGAGACTGATTTTACTAAGCCGAAAAGCAGAGCAGTAGCTATGCTTTTGATAGGGATAGAAAGAGCTCAGTGAGCAATGGGCAGGGGACAGAGCCACCCACGGGTGACCTTCCACAGGTAGCCCAAGTGGCTGAGACAGCTTGTCTTGGGAAGGGCTGGAAGCAGGACTTGGCCAGCAGTGGGGGAGGTAGGAGGAGTTGATGCTGGACTAGTTAAGGCTGACTAGGCTGTAAGCCTGTGTAAAAGAAAAACATCTTCAAGATAACTAACTACATTAATTGACAATTTGAAAAGTGCTCTAATGCTTTATGGTTTCTGCTTTGGAGTGATTCATATTATTTATTAGTTATTAAGTGTTATTGGTTTATTTTTTTTAAATTTTTTTAAATGTTTATGAGAGAGAGAGAGAACGAGTGAGAGAGGGGCAGAGCAAGAGAGGGACACAGAATTGGAAGCAGGCTATAGGCTCCGAGCTGTCAGCACAGTCTGACGTGGGGCTCGAACTCACAAGCCACGAGATCATGACCTGAGCCGAAGTCAGACGCTTAACTGACTGAGCCACCCAGGTGCCCTGAGTGTTACTGGTTTATTAACCCGCAGTATGTTTTACATTTTATTGGCAACAGTAAATACTATGACTCTTATTTTTTTTATTGGTGCATACACTTTACATTTATCATGTTATAGGGTTTTCTTACTAAAGTTACACTTAGAATTGCTTAGTAACAATGTACTCTGAGAGGCAGTGAGATAAAACTCTTGGTTGGGAGAAAAAACTCGGTTATTTTATTGATAGTGCAGGTGATGGTGAATGGATGCTACTGGCTCTTGGCTGGCCATGACACTTGAGGTCTGGATCCATTTTCAATTCCATAATTACTTACTGAGTGCATCCAGTGATGGGCTGGATTGATTTTACAACCTCTAAGAACTGATTATGTGCATCTCTTCCCAACACCACTTTCAGTGACATCATCTTGGTTACTTGAAATTGGCCACAGTAGGCATATTTACACCATGGAACCTGGCTATCCCTATGAATCAAGAGTTTTCCCCACCTCTGGAGAACTGGTTGTTCACTGTTTTCCAGCACACATCCCATGTGCAGGGCAATGGGCTGAGTACTGCAGAGCAGTTAAAATGGGAGTGAGATAACATCCCAGTCTGTAAGGATCTTTTCATTTGTTGGGAGGAATTGATGATGATAACAATAAGTATTTATTGATCACTTACTATACCATTAGAACTTGACAGGTATTAGTCCATTTAATCATAACCAAAAGGGGTGGGGGGAGGTTTGAACAAATTAATTCCATTAGTTTACTGTGGAAAGCAGTGTTTTATCCTAAATGTGTGTCTGTAATACTAAAATTGCCCATCTTTTCACACCTTCCCCAATTCTAACATTTTGTGAACAATCTCATGTTTATGCTATCTTTGCTCTTTATGAATTTAAAGCTTTTGGTCATTCCCCTTTCATTCTCCATCTTCTCAGATCTCAAGATCTTTAGCTCAGGCAGTTCAGACAGGCTCCCTGTCCTCTCCCACAATCCAGTCTCCCTTCTCAGGACTCTTTGTAGCTCTGTGCCTTCGCATATATGCATGTATGTATGTTTTTATTTTAATTCCTGTTAGTTAACATACAGTGTTTTTTAGTTTCAGGTGTACAATATAGTGATTCAATACTTCCACAAAACACCCAGTGCTTATCAGAACAAGTGCACTCTCTAATCCCCATCACCTGTTTTATCCATCCTCCCCCCCCCC